>NC_059362.1:46206091-46343591 GCF_019703515.2 Myxocyprinus asiaticus | reverse complement strand
CTACAATAAATACACCAATACTGTGTCACGAGCAAAGTGTAGACACACAAATTAAATAACAACAACAACAACAACAACACAAAATTAAAACTGAGTAGCTCCATGTTGAAGATCTGCTGCTCTGGTGATTCTGTTCATTGCATTCAGACCAACCCAGCGTTTATAATCAACGTCATCACTGATCTGACCAATGAGCGCCTCTCACAGCTGTGAGTCCCGCCTACTGTTTGCTGGGCGGGGCATCACGCCAGTCGCTCTCGCCGTTCATTGGTCGCTGCGCTCTGAGCCCATGACGCATGAGCCAATCAGAGGCGTCAGTCGATCGTGTGAGTGAGAGATTTACAGTGCGCAGGTTAGATCGCATCTCTGTAGAGTTTGAATGGAAACATCAGCGCTTGAATTTTCACATCACCTGTTAAGAAAAGCATCCTGACTGTACGTGTGAGCACCAATGGACATCCTGAAGTCTTTAGGACACCCGGAAGAGATCTACAATCTCTGTAAATACAAAATAGGAGGCTACCGTTCTGTAATGCCAAAATTGGATTATGTAAGTAAATGCATTTTGAGTGTTTACTTCTATTTTTTCTCAAACATAATTATAGTTAATGCTACCTTACATGCATGTATGCCCATGCACAATGCATGTTATCTATATAACACTATGCATACATGCCATTATGTCAGATCTGCATAAAAATGGCTAATTTCTAAGTATATAGACAGATTTTGACCACAAGATGTCACTATATCTTTATATGTTATTTCCCATGTGTTACTTTGAAACTGTAATTGTAAACTATACTATATGTAAGTTTTAGTTACATTTTAGGTATCCTTCACAATCTACTGTATACTTTTGAAAACTGTACTGCATCATTTATTTAGTCATATATGGTAATGAAATACTTCCGCTACAAATACAACAGCTGTTTATATACAGTACTTGGAAATGGTGCTTTGGATTAGATAGATAAACATTCATGAAAAACCCAGCTAATAGTAAAGGAACATTATTAAGTCAAATGGCCTTAAAGGAATATTCCGGGTTCCATACAAGTTAAGCTCAATCGACAGCATTTTTCATAATGTTAATTAGCACAAAAATTAATTTCAACTTGTCCCTCCTTTTCTTTAAAAAAAAAGCACAAATGTGTGTTACAGTGAGACACTTACAATGGAAGTCAATGGGGTCAATAATCTGTAAACATTAAAATACTCACTGTTTCAAAAGTATAGACACAAGACATAAACAATATGTGTGTTAACATGATTTTAGTGTGATAAAATCACTGACTAACCACATCTGTGTAAAGTTATATACAATTTTACAACTTCGTTGCCATGACGACGTAACGCTGTAAACCCTAAAACAATGATTTAACCCTTAAATGCATGACATATTCAGGTCTTTAGGGACCTGGCACTTCTATCTATCACAAATGGATCTACAAATATTTATTAGAAATGTTATTCTTTTCTATTATTTGATTAGAAAATAACAGAATAAAATATATTTTATTTTTCATATATCAAAGAGAAAAAGCAACATATCAGGACAAATGTAGAACAGGATTAATTACTTTCACACTGAAATTTCCTGAGATGCAACTGGCTGTCAAAAACATATTGAGCTAATCATAACACAAAAGATACACATAAGTTACACATAAGACGCACATAAGTTACACATAAGATACACATAAGTTACACATAAGATACACAAAAAGATACACATAAGTTACACATAAGATACACAAAAAGATGCACATAAATTACACATAAGTTACACATAAGATACACAAAAAGATACACATAAGTTACACATAAGATACACAAAAAGATGCACATAAATTACACATAAGTTACACATAAGATGCACATAAAATACACATAAGTTATACATAAGATGCACATAAGATGCACATAAGTTACACATAAGATGCACATAAGATGCACATAAGTTACACATAAGTTACACATAAGATGCACATAAAATACACATAAGTTATACATAAGATGCACATAAGATACACATAAGATGCACATAAGTTACACATAAGATGCACATAAGTTACACATAAGATACACAAAAAGATGCACATAAATTACACATAAGTTACACATAAGATACACAAAAAGATACACATAAGTTACACATAAGATACACAAAAAGATGCACATAAATTACACATAAGTTACACATAAGATGCACATAAAATACACATAAGTTATACATAAGATGCACATAAGATGCACATAAGTTACACATAAGATACACATAAGATGCACATAAGTTACACATAAGTTACACATAAGATGCACATAAGATACACATAAGATGCACATAAGTTACACATAAGATACACATAAGATGCACATAAGATACACATAAGATGCACATAAGTTACACATAAGATGCACATAAGATACACATAAGATGCACATAAGTTACACATAAGTTACACATAAGATGCACATAAGTTACACATAAGTTACACATAAGATGCACATAAGATACACATAAGTTACACATAAGATGCACATAAGTTACACATAAGATGCACATAAGTTACACATAAGTTACACATAAGATGCACATAAGATACACATAAGATGCACATAAGTTACACATAAGATGCACATAAGATACACATAAGATGCACATAAGTTACACATAAGTTACACATAAGTTACACATAAGATGCACATAAGATGCACATAAGTTACACATAAGATGCACATAAGATACGCATAAGATGCACATAAGTTACACGTAAGATGCGCATAAGTTACACATAAGATGCACATAAGTTACACATAAAATGCACATAAGTTACACATAAGTTACACATAAGATGCACATAAGTTACACATAAGTTACACATAAGATACACACAAGCTACACATACAGTACTATGCAAATGTTTTTTGCCTTTAAAACAGCCCCAATTCTCCTAGATACACCTGGACAGTTTTTCTTGGTTGTTGGCAGATAGGATGTTTCAAGCTTCTTGGAGAATTCTCCACATTTCTTCTATCTATTTAGTCTGTCTCAATTGCTTCTGTCTCTTTATATAATCCCAGACTGACACCATGTTCAGTGGGGGCTCTGTAGGGACCATGACATCTGCTGCAGGGCTCCCTGTTCTTCTATTCTATTCTGTTTGCAAAAGAAATGTTTGGGAGTATAAAATGTATATTTCCTATTGACACACTAAAGCTGAAGATATAAATAACCATCTTAAGACAAATGTTTTGTGAAGCATCTTATGTGCCTAAGACCTTTGCACAGTACTGTAAATTACACATAAGTATTTTCTCAGGCACTTATTGAGTCTAAATAGACGCATAACTTACATAATTTCAGTAGTACACCCAAATGACAATAGTAATATCATACTGTTCATGTGTTAAACTTGTGTTACGGTAGCCAGCTGGTATGTTATGTGCAGTGTGTAAACCTCACTCCCCTGGCCTCAAGAGGCACACTAGCGACTGATGCTAGAGGCTGTAGCCTTTAGCCTCCTCGCGCGCATGCAGCACACCCACCTCCCATGCCGGAGACCCTGGTTTGAATCCCGGACGAGCCCCCAATTTGTGTAGCGCCCCCTACCCTTAACCTTCAATGGGCAGAGCACCGGGTTCTAACTGTGTGTCTCTCGACTTTTCTACTTTCTATTAAACAAATGAAGCATAATCTCAAACAACTCAAAAGGTACATTTAAGGAATTAACAATTGGATTATTTTGTTTAATAGAAAAGTTTCATAGGACTGTCAGTGTAGGAGGGTGAAAACATTTGTGTTACAGTAGACAAATGGGGTAAAGGGAGAAATCTTATTATCAAGTTGAGATATGCACAGTTAGATCCTGGTGCTCCGCCGAAGGGCGGCTGGTGGCTCGACCTCCTCACCCGCTCAAAACTCACCGACACCCCGCGTTTCTGTGCTTCTCCTGTCAGGACTCCATGAGCGAAACCCTGCGGACCTGCTACGTGTATCTGAACCAGACGAGCCGGAGCTTCGCGGCGGTGATTCAGGCCCTTGACGGGGAACTACGGTAAAACTTTTCCAGCCATGCTCTTCAGGAGAGGCGTGTCCTGAGACTGTAAACAATGCTGAACTTTTCTGACAGTTCAGCTGACTGCAGAACTTCACAGTGATAGTGATAATGACTGATAAAAGCATACAAACTGTACATTTGTTTAGCTGTGTGTAGCTTATTTATTTATTTGTTATCAACTGGCATGGTAGATAATCTCAAAAAGGCCAAATATTAGCCTAGTTGAATTATCGGCTTGACTGATATATTGGCAGTGCTGGGTAGATTACTTCTGAAATGTAATCCAATACTGATTACAAAATACACTGCTAAAATTGTAATCAGCCATCTAATCAGATTACTTTTGGATTACTCATTGCATGTTTAAATAAATATTGTCATTCATTTGAAATGTATTAAGTACCAAATGTATTAGGTCAATTCATTAGGTAATTAAACATATAAAAAGTAATAAACAAGAAAAGTCCCACACACTGCTGTTGCTTGCAAAAAATATTACATATAATGTAATATAACTCAATGTTTCCGTCATGCGACCTTTGTCAGGCATTAATGTGTAATGTTGAATTGACGAGCATCATCAGTCAATTTCGCACTAGTTACTGCCGTTGACGGATTTGTAATGTAATCATGTAATTCATTAAAAGCTGTAATCTGATTATGCACATTTTAAAATGTAATGTAATCCAGTTACAACAGACTACGTGTAATCTGTTCGTTTTGCTCTGATGTGTCGCTGTCAGGCATGCGGTGTGTATATTCTACCTGGTTCTGCGGGCTCTAGACACAGTTGAAGATGACATGACGATCCCGCTGGAGAAGAAGGTCCCGTTACTGCATGACTTTCACATGTTCCTCTATCAGCCGGAGTGGTGCTTCACCAAGAGCAGAGAGAAAGACAGACAGGTCCTGGAGGATTTTCCCACGGTTAGTACAGTCAGTTACGACACTGAAGAGAATCATTCAAATGTCAAAAATCTAATTTAGCATTTAGACCTATAGAGATCTTCATCAGGCATTATGTATAAATGGGTGGATCTCACAAAGACTATGAAACTAACTAGTTATATTTTCAATATCAAGCCTGTCATAAACTGTATTAAAAGAACATCTAATCAATAATAACTGATAATGAAATAATTGACAAGTTTCATTATTGATTAGTCGGATACAGTATGTGTGCGGTGTGAACAGAGCCGCTCTTTACAGTAGTGAAGAATGTGTTTACATGATAAAACTCATTTAGAAATGGCTGAAACAAGATGAAGTGGAAAAATAAAAAGTTGTCCAGCGCATGGGAGCACTTTTTTGTGGAAAAACTATATGCGATTAATATTATATATTATACAATTTTTATATATATATATATATATATATATATATATATATATATATATAATGTATAAAATGCAATCATAAATGTATATTTTTACATTTAAAAAAAAAGCATTTTTTAATAAGAAACAGGAAATAAGTTATCCAATTAATTGATTAGCCCTTGTGCGTCAATTGAAAAAAGTTACTCAGAGGTCCTTAGAGGACAAAAATGTCCAGGTCAAAAAACTGCCATAATAATGTTGTATATATGCACAACTTACCACGTGCCACACTGAGAGCGAGAACCACTAATCACGACCACGAGGAGGTTACCCCATGTGACTCTACCCTCCCTAGCAACCGGGCCAATTTGGTTGCTTAGGAGACCTGGCTGGAGTCACTCAGTACGCCCTGGGTTCAAACTCACGACTCCAGGGGTGATAGTCAGCGTCAATACTCACTGAGATACCCAGGCCCCCCCTAATATTATATATGAATATTATTTTCCACTTTCAATGAGTTAATGTTTTTAACCAACATCAGTCCTGATCATAACTACCAAATATTCATTCATTTTCAGGATTTTAACCCTTTAAAAGCCAGTTTGTTTACATAATGCCACTGTTGTTTTTTTATGAAAAAAACACAAAAAATGAATTATTTTCCATTTACTAAATGCAAAGGGGAAATGTTTGGGGGGGGATTATCACAGTCTGGGATATATCAATGATTAGCAACAACATTGATTTTAATGTATTATTATTTTTTGTGCATTGTCAGATTTAAAAACAAAACTCACACTCAGGACCTTAGAGGACAAAAATGTCCACGTCAAAACACTGCCATAATAATATTATATATTAATATTAATTTCCACTTTCAATTAGTTAATTTTTTTAACCAACATCAGTCCTGATCATAACTACCAAATATTCATTCATTTTCAGGATTTTAACCCTTTAAATGTCAGTTTGTTTATATAATGCCACTGTTGTTTTTCACACACACACATATTTCTCAATACATACATAAAAAACACACTCATACCAACACACACACACAATTTTATCTGCATCATTTATTCAATTGTCCTGCAGTCCTCTATAATACAGCAAACAGAGAATAGGGGAAAAGCTTGTAATTGCTCCATAGGCTAAACATGAGAAAAATGGCGCCATCTGGTGGAAAATATTAAAATATAAATTTTGAAGCCAGGGCTCCGGAATGAAAGTATAATATCATAGAATTCATGATGTTATGCTTTAATTGCACTGGGATCAAATATTGCAGTTTTAATGGGTTTCAATGGGGACATTTTTGTCCTGAAGGTCCTGAGTGTAACTATTTTGTGTACACAGTGTATTATAGATGTATTTTAGGAACTGAGGTTGAAATATCAACATTCCCCCAAAAATACACACCTTTGGCAACATTTATGCTGTTGGCATTAACACAGCTAAAAAAAAAAAAAAAATGAAAAAGACAAAAATGTCCCAAAGGTCGCACAAGGGTTAATTGCAGATTTATCAATTATCAAAATAATTGTTAATTGCAGCACTACTGTATGATAACTTTATGCAATTATATTCTTTATAATACAATTCAAAATTATTTTCTGTTTTGTAATAATATATAAGATAACCTTGTGTTGTTATATAATCGTGTGCTTGTCAACTTTTTTGGATGCAGTTTACATGATAATATAAAAAGGATTGTGTAGAGCCGAGGAGGGCGGGGCCGGGCTGGAATGACGCACACCCGGTCCCCAATCAGCCTGATGGGGCGCGCGAGGGATAAAGGCGGCCGGGGACGACAGTTCGAGAGAGAGAGAATTACAGGCAGCTGCCCTGCATGTGTTTATGTTTGTGTGTTTTTGTTTAAGTTTATTATTAAACTATTATTTATATTTTCAAGCCGGTTCTCGCCTCCTCCTTTCCCTGTAACCCCCTTTACACTGGGACATCCCTCCTCCCTCCCGGGTTCGGCACCAGTGTAAGGGGGTTAGAGGGAAAGGAGGAGGCGAGAACCAGCTCTCTCTCTCTCTCTCTCTCGAACTGTCGTCCCCGGCCGCCTTTATCCCTCGTGCACCCCATCAGGTTGATTGGGGACCGGGTGTGCATCATTCCAGCCCGGCCCCGCCCTCCTCGGCTCAACAGTTTGTTTGTTTATGTGTTGTAGGCCTGGAGTCAGTTTAGATCTCTTCTTGAAGATTAATCATTATATTATACACAATCTCACCTAATACACATAACAAGTTATATATATATATATATATATATATATATATAAATGTACAGTATATTAAATAAGTATAAATATATACATATATATATATAGTAAATATATATATAGTAATTTTTTTCATATTTTATATAAATAATATTTAGTGGTTTTATGAATATTTTCTGTTGCTACATTTTCCATAATTTTGTCATCATTGTACTTAATAACTTAAAGGATAACTTGATACCTTTAAATGTTTTAGAAACCATCTTTATTATAGTTAATCTTTCGCTTGTCAAAGTGGCTTCTCTGTGTTTTATTATATTACACATTTCATGTTGTATTAAACATGTTTTATTTTCTTTAGATTTCAGTGGAGTTCAGGAATTTAGGCCAGCAGTATCGGGATGTCATTTCAGATATTTGTCACCAGATGGGTGTTGGGATGGCAGAATTCCTGGAGAAGAAAGTTGGATCCATGAATGAGTGGGACAAGGTAAAC
Organism: Myxocyprinus asiaticus; assembly: GCF_019703515.2. Classification (NCBI taxonomy): domain Eukaryota; kingdom Metazoa; phylum Chordata; class Actinopteri; order Cypriniformes; family Catostomidae; genus Myxocyprinus; species Myxocyprinus asiaticus. The sequence continues at coordinate 46,335,485 of NC_059362.1, read as the reverse complement.
TCATGTTTGATTCATTCGTTTTTTTAAAGCATTTCTGACATTCAGTATATAAAAGTTGTGGCATATAATGTTGTAAATATCACGAGTGTGTGTGACTTATAAACCCATTCGGCATAAATCTGTCATTAATGACACTGTTTAAACACATTTTCCATGCAGTACTGTCATTACGTGGCAGGTCTGGTTGGGATCGGACTGTCCCGTCTGTTCTCAGCGTCTCAGCTGGAAGATCCCGAGGTGGGTCGGGACACAGAACTGGCGAACTCCATGGGTCTGTTTCTTCAGAAGACCAACATCATCAGAGATTACCTGGAGGACCAGCAGGAGGGACGAGCCTTCTGGCCACAGGAGGTACATACAGCGAGAACTTCCTCTTCTAAAAATGTGTCTGATCGCCTGAATACAAACCCACAAACATGCTTGTTTTTTAAGGTTTTTTAAAGTCAAAATGAAAGGAGGGAGAGACTAAAATGTTAACTGCAGTAGCTCTCATTTGCACTTCTGTATATTCAGATTTGGCGTAAACAATGGCGTTTGGCATCATTGACGTCAAACCTGGTTTAATGTGTATTCCTGTGCCGTATTCGAATATACGCAAAGCAATACTATATGTTTTAATGGATGGAATTTTTTTTTGCTTTCTCTTAAATATTATCATGTTACAAATGAGAGTTTTTAACTAGTTCTACTGCTGTCAGTTACTATGAAAATAGAGACTATGCAGAAATATACAGTTTAATAATATGTTTCGGATTCATGAATTTGGACATTTTTATTAAGTTTCACACATGCTTTAATATTTTTATGACTGATTTGGGAGACAATCAGCATTCAAAAATGGATGTCTCTATAAACATTATATTTTGTATAAGGCTGCATCAACTAATCGATAATAATTGATAATGAAAATAATTGACAACGAATCACTTTATAGTCATGAAAAATGTGTTTACATAAAAACAGCTTAAACGAGTTGAAGTGGGAAAAAACACAAAGTTGTCCAGCGTATGGGAGCACTTTTTTGTGTGGAAAAAATATAAGCAATTTATATTGTAATTTATTAAATGTATATTTTTGAAATAAATACAGGAAATAAAATGTGGCTTTTTTATCCAATTAATCAATTAACCCTTTAAGCTCGAATGGTCCCATCAAAATATTAACAACTACAGTCTTGACCAACACAAAATAGGTATTGTTTGAAAGTTTAGAAGCTCTACTTTCCAATGCATTTAGACATTATGACCAAAACTGAACAAGTGCTTTGAAATTTGCAGAATCAGAAGTGTTCCCTTTTTATCATTTATTTAAAAATAATTGCACTGTACATATTATTGCAATCAGTAAAAACATCAAACTGATCATGTGTTATATGTTGTTGGAAAGCTCTCAATGAGTAGAATACAACCAGTCTATTTGTTTTACTCACAGACAGAAATATAGCGAGTAATAGCTAAGTATATGTCTTTGACAATTATGTTGGTGTTGCTTATATGCAGCGTTTTCGCTCATAAATTCTCAATACATAAATTGAACATAAAATATCACATATCATTACTTAGAGGAGGTGATTATCTTTCAAACGAGTCCACACACAAGGTAATCAGATACATAGATCATTAGATAATCCACATGAAGCACAATGTTACATATGACCACCAGGAGATGGCGCCAAATACAGGACACAGACTCAATGATGACTCAAATGACACAGAATGAAACTCATTCTGTAAAATCTCATTACTAAAATCATGTCTGCATGCTATGCAAACCTTTAGTCATTGTGTAATTAGTTCTTATGTACAATTATTATGTTTTATTTGTTTGGAGATGTTTTCGGACACTATGATAATTATTTTTTGTAATGTTATAACTTTTGATTGCTTTGTCGTATCAGCACAAACTTTTTCTCAGATACAGTTGACATGATCGTGAACAAAACAAAATACGTTTTTTGGAGCCACCTTATTTACACCCAGAGATATATAATGTTAAATCAGAAAAATAAGAACAAATATTTTCTTAGGCTGAGAGTCATAGCATGTATCATAATATATATCATTAAAAAATCTGAAAGTTTTCTTTACAGTGATAACAAATACTTGACCATTTTATTTATTTATTTTTTTTTTTATTTTATTTTGCAATAATACTATAGGTAACCTTGTATTGTTATATAATCTTTAATGCAGGTTCCATGGTAATATTAAAAGGTTTGTGTGTTTATGTGTTGTAGGCCTGGAGTCAGTTTGCATCTCGTCTGGAAGATTTCACTCAGCCACAAAATTTGAGCTCTGCCCTCTCCTGTCTCAATCTGCTGGTGACAGACGCCCTCCATCATGTCCCTGATGTCATCACGTATCTGTCCCATCTCCGCAACCAGAGCGTCTTCAATTTCTGTGCCATCCCGCAGGTTTGACAGATCGCTCGCTGGATGAAGCTGTATTTTATGTTTTTTTTTTGTTTTTACACACACCAGCCCCGTTTCCTAGTTTAATGGCACTTACAAACACTGAAGAATGCAAAATTACACTACACATACACGTGTTTTAGGCAGGGCTCGAGTTAAGGGTGGATGCAAAACAGGTGCATATTATGGCTGAATATAACCATTAGCGTCATGAGTCTTTGCCGTGAATGCAGAATGTAAACATTACAAATTACACATAATCTACTGCATACAGTATATAAACTTTCAATCATCCTCGAGTGGTTAAAACTGCTTCTTTTACTGATCTCATGTGGATTCTATTCATAGAATGAGGCAGAAAGCAGATTCTTCATATACAGCATGGACTAAATGACAGCTGCAGTGACAACATTGCCTTTTCTCTATAATAAACATACACTGTAAATACGCAAGAGACTGCTTGGAAAATATAAACAAACCATATTACCAACCAAGTTACAAAGATAAAATGGCATGGTAAGCAGAAGTCACTGTCATGTGGACTGCAAGGTATGCATGGTGTAATAACATCTAATGGACTTTAGAAGACATAACAGCAGCCTTCCCTGCTTTGGATGCATGTTACTTGCGCAATATGAGAGTATTAAAGAGTATTGTTATTTAATGGACATGAATGACAGTTCTTCCTGAAGTAAACAAACAAGAATCCATTAACATTTCTGTAAATGTGCACACTTCTGGACTAAACGTTATACTGGAGGTCTGTGCGTCTCTATTATGTTTTTATAATATATATATATTTTTTATTTATTTTTTCTCCCAATTTGGAATGCCCAATTCCCAATGCGCTCTAAGTCGTCGTGGTGGTTTAGTGACTCGCCTCAATCCGGGTGGCGGAGGACGAATCTCAGTTGCCTCCATGTCTGAGACCGTCAATCCGCGCTTCTTATCACGTGGCTTGTTGAGCGTGTTACCATGGAGATATGGCACGTGTGGAGGCTTCACGCTATTCTCCGCAGCATCCACGCACAGCTCACCACACGCCCCACCGAGAGCGAGAACCACATTATAGTCACCACGAGGAGGTAACCCCATGTGACTCTACCCTCCCTAGCAACTGGGCCAACTGACTGGAGTCACTCATGTTTTTATATTTTGACACAAAGGAAAAAATTCCCTAGTTTGCGTCTAGTTTATATTTTTTTGTTAGGGTTACTCTTAAAGCCTTAATGAACTTCTGGAGAAGTTCTTCTTCGTTCTTCGTTCATGGGTAAAAAGAAGTTCTAAACAGCCCAGCATCGGTATACTGTTCACGAACATTCAGACACCCGCCACACCACTTTTTAAATATGCACATTTAAATATGAGGATGCTCAGTAAAACCTTAACTACTGTGACATTAAAATGTGTTATCATTGACTTTATGCCTCATTCTATGAGTAGAGTTGACATGAGGTCAGTAAAAGAAGCTGTTTTAACCATTTGATGATGATTTAAAGTAATATATATGCAGTTGATAATGTTTAATTTGCGCTAACACGCTATACGCGGCCATAATATGCACCGATTATACTCTGTTATTGTAATTTATGATGACACTGATACTACTGCAAAGATGGGTGTATAAAAGACTGTTAATGTGCAGAATAAAGACAAAAGAATGATGATAAGAGAGGCATATCTTTGGGCACTTGAGAGTATTTGATTTCTTTTGTAGACTAATTAAAAATCGCAGGACATGTTCTCGGAAAATGTCTCTACGAGAACGATCGTACAGATGTAGGTAAATTTGCACCAGCTCATTAATAACTGCACGCCGGTGTGTTCATGTATTTTGAGAGTGTAGCGAGAGCGACTCAATTGCATCATTCACAGTGCACCATGGGAGTGGGCGGAGCTCTTTTGACGTGATTGGTCGATTTCTCTTCAGGATTATGGGTAGTGTAGTTCTTCACCCGGAATTCCGCTGTTAAACACGATTTGTTAAAAATTACGTTGAAATAGCATGGACTAATCAACAGAAGCATATACCATCGATTAACAACCTGAATCACAAAAAACGAATTTAAGGATTTTAAAAGTTAATATTGTGGGGGCCTGGGTATCTCAGCAAGTATTGACGCTGACTATCACCCCTGGAGTCACGAGTTTGAATCCAGGGCATGCTGAGTGACTCCAGCCAGGTCTCCTAAGCAACCAAATTGGCCCGGTTGCTAGGGAGGGTAGAGTCACATGGGGTAACCTCCTCGTGGTCGTGATTAGTGGTTCTCGCTCTCAATGGGGCGTGTGGTAAGTTGTGTGTGGATCGTGGAGAGTAGCATGAGCCTCCACATGCTGTGAGTCTCCGCGGTGTCATGCACAACGAGTCACGTGATAAGATGCGCGGATTGACGGTCTCAGAAGCGGAGGCAACTGTGACTTGTCCTCCACCACCCGGATTGAGGTGAGTAACCGTGCCACCACGAGGACCTACTAAGTAGTGGGAATTGGGCATTCCAAATTGGAGATAAAAAAAGACAGGAAAAAAAAGTTAATATTGTGTTGGAATAACCGCAACAGAAGTCCATGATGAATTGTTGTTGTTTCCTCCCTCCCACCAGGTGATGGCGATAGCAACTCTTTCAGCATGCTATAACAACCCTCACGTGTTCCAGGGCGTGGTGAAGATCCGTAAAGGTCAGGCGGTCACGCTCATGATGCAGGCCACAAACATGAGCGCTGTTCAGAGTATAATTGCACAGTACAGTCAGGAGGTGTGTACTAAAAACTCTGCGGTGTGGGCATGAGTCTGTTTCTGTATATTCTGCATGCATGTTTGAATGCATGTGTATTTATATGTATCAAGTGTATATTTCCTAATTAATGAATGGCACAGAAACATTGCACTCGTTCATGAAACACTAAAATGTTCATAAATTGTGTGATTTTACGCAAGATGGGTTTCATGAAAAAAATAAAAGATTTCGTCATGTTGCATATTCTAAATTCTGTACAGGCACAAAACAGTAAACAGTTACTTATTCATTTCAAAGGTGAAGAGGTTAGCCAGTCATAACAAAGCTCATTTACATATAGAAGTCTTAAAGGTACAGTAGAGTTACTCCATGTCAAATCAACCAAACTGTACACTTTTTCAGCAGAAAGATAAACATAAATAATGATGAAAGCCAAAATATGAAATGCCATGGATCACAGTTTACTGAGTAATCCATTATTTTGTCAAGAGGGGTTAAAATGAGTTTTCGCCTATTTTGGGGCAAAACTACAGGTCAAAAAAGAACCCTAGAAAGGTGTCAGCGTCATGATATTATTTTTACACAGAGATTGGTAGGTCTCTTTCTAAAGTCAGATGACTTCACCACTCCTCGTTGCATTATATGCCAAAGGTGCAAGTCCAAAAATGGGAAAAAGCTCTTTTTTTGGGTCGTTTTCCCAAAGTTTGAGTGCCTATAACTCCAGGAATATTAAAGATATCTTAATATCATTAACACTTCTGGTTCAGAACCAACTTTTCTTTTTGAATAGTCATTTTTAAGGCCCTATATGGTTCAATCGCAGAGATATGGGGCTCTCAATGTGGCTCCATGAGTAAATTGTTCAGTTTGTATGAAGCTAGTTTTTCCTTGTTCAAAAGTAGTCTAGTTTTGGTGGGTTGTTATTAATTAGAATATTCAAAACCAAACAACATAATTATGACTCTTTTTAAAGCAATAAACCTTGACTAACATTATAAGTGGTTAAACATTTTTTATTAAAAGTGTGGAATTAAAAGACAACCTCAAATTAAGCTGGACTCAAGATGGCGCCGAGTATGGCTGCTGCGTTGCGAGCTCCGACACAACTTAGCAATGGTTTGTTTGTTTTGTTTACAATTCTTATGTTTCTTGTCTTGGATGTTGCCTGCCTTATTGTCTACGACAGACAAACACTTTTGGACATTGGCTCAGCGATCTCACACCGTAAACCGGACTTCACATTCCTCAATGCCGACCCGCTGTTTACAAACACGCAAGCGGAGCCCTTTGTCTGGGCAGCACGGCCGCGGAAACGCAGGAGGAAAAGGGGAAACAGAGCCGGCGTTCTCATCAGAGTAAGACGCCGCGCAAATCGACCCCCGCTACCCACTATTCTACTGGCAAATGTTCAGTCTCTGGATAACAAGCTCTGCGAGCTGAAAGCGCGGATCTCTTTCCAACGAGAGACGAGGGACTGCTGCGTTATCTGCCTTACGGAAACTTGGATGTCTGCGGAGATTCCAGACTCAGCCATTGAACCCGCGGGGTTTTCCATGCTCCGAGCGGACAGAGCGAAAGACCTCTCAGGTAAAACTAGAGGAGGTGGTGTATGTTTTATGATCAACAAATCCTGGTGCGATCAGAGGAACATACATTCTATCAAGTCTTTCTGTTCTCCTGATCTGGAATTTCTTATGCTTCTGTGTCGACCATTCTGGCTACCGAGGGAATTCACAGCGGTCATTATCACTGCTGTGTACATCCCCCCACAAGCCGACACAGACCGGGCACTCAAGGAACTGTATGGGAGTATAAGTGAGCAGGAAACCGCGCACCCTGAGGCCGCGTTCATTGTGACCGGGGACTTTAATAAAGCCAGTTTAAAATCAGTCGCACCAAAATATCACCAGCACATTAGTTTCAACACACGAGGGGACCGGGTTTTGGACCATTGCTACTCTCCGTTCCGGGATGGCTACAAATCCCTCCCCCGCCCACCATTTGGAAAATCGGACCACTCTTCCATTCTGCTTCTGCCCGCTTACAGGCAGAAACTGAAACAGGAAGCACCCACCCTCAGAACGATCCAGTGCTGGTCGGACCAATCAGACTCTACGCTACAAGACTGTTTTGATCGCACGGACTGGGAGATGTTCCGGTCCGCCTCTGATGACGACATCGAGCTTTACGCTGATAGCGTAATGTGCTTCATCAGAACGTGTGTAGAGGAAGTGATTCCGACCAGAACTGTGCGAATCTATCCGAATCAGAAGCCGTGGATCAACAGCGATGTTCGCGCAGCACTTAATGTGCGGACCTCCGCTTTTAATTCCGGGAACGCGGAGGAGCATAAACAAGCCAGTTATGCCCTCCGAAAAACTATCAAAACAGCAAAACGCCAGTACAGGAGTAAGATTGAGGGACAGTTTAACACCACCAACTCTAGAAGCATGTGGCAGGGAATTAACATCATCACGGACTTTAAAGGGAATAAAAACTCCGCCATGAACACCGCTGCCTCTCTCCCAGATGAGCTAAATACTTTTTATGCTCGTTTCGAGGGAAATAACACCGCCCTCGCGGAGAGAGCTCTCACGGCCGAAGCTACAGAGGTTAGTTCACTCTCCGTCTCTGTAGCGGATGTAACCCGATCATTCCGACGGGTGAATATCCGCAAAGCCGCGGGTCCAGACGGCATTCCGGGCCGCGTCATCAGAGCGTGCGCGAACCAGCTGGCTGGTGTTTTTACGGACATTTTCAACCTCTCCCTCTCTTTGTCTGTAGTCCCCACATGCTTTAAAACATCCACCATTGTGCCTGTTCCAAAACAATCGAAAATAACTTGTTTAAATGACTGGCGTCCTGTTGCTCTGACCCCCATCATCAGCAAATGTTTTGAGAGACTAATCAGAGATTACATCTGCTCTGTATTACCACTCAATCTTGACCCGCTGCAGTTTGCTTACCGTAACAACCGCTCCACTGATGATGCCATTGCATCTACAATACACACTGCTCTCTCCCACCTGGAAAAAAAGAACACTTATGTGAGAATGCTGTTTGTAGACTACAGCTCAGCATTCAACACCATAGTGCCCTCCAAGCTAGATGAGAAACTCCGGGCTCTGGGCTTAAACAGCTCGCTGTGCAGCTGGATCCTGGACTTCCTGTCAAGCAGACGCCAGGTGGTTAGAATAGGCAGCAACATCTCCTCATCACTGACCCTCAACACTGGAGCCCCGCAGGGCTGTGTTCTCAGCCCACTACTGTATTCCCTGTACACACATGACTGTGTGGCAACACATAACTCCAATGCCATCATTAAGTTTGCTGATGACACGACGGTGGTAGGTCTGATCACTGACAATGATGAAACAGCCTACAGAGAGGAGGTGCACACTCTGACACACTGGTGTCAGGAGCACAACCTCTCCCTCAACGTCAGTAAGACAAAGGAGCTTGTGGTGGACTTCAGAAGAAAAGACAGAGAACACAGTCCCATCACCATCAATGGGGCACCAGTGGAGAGAGTCAGCAGCTTCAAGTTCCTGGGTGTCCACATCACTGAGGAACTCACATGGTCCGTCCACACTGAAGTCGTTGTGAAGAAGGCTCATCAGCGCCTTTTCTTCCTGAGACGGCTGAGGAAGTTTGGAATGAACCGCCACATCCTCACACGGTTCTACACCTGCACTGTGGAGAGCATCCTGACTGGCTGCATCTCCGCCTGGTACGGCAATAGCACTGCCCACAACCGCAAAGCACTGCAAAGGGTGGTGCGAACTGCCAAACACATCATCGGAGGTGAGCTTCCCTCCCTCCAGGAAATATATACAAGGCGGTGTGTGAAAAAAGCTCGGAGGATCATCAGAGACTCCAGCCACCCGAGCCATGGGCTGTTCTCACTGCTACCATCAGGTAGGCGGTATCGCAGCATCAGGACACGCACCAGCCGACTCCATGATAGCTTCTTCCCCCAAGCAATCAGACTTCTGAACTCTTGATCTCCCACGATCAAAATACATCATCCCTGCACTTTATTACTCTTTTATCTCACACCGGACTGTCATAAATTATATTACTGTCATTATATTATGTCTCTCTTAACAACTGACTATCAACCGACAGCCTGAATGTCAATACAGTACAATACTGTACATTCTATATATATACTTTTTTCATATATATTTTAATTTTTATTGAATAATGTGTATCTATATAGTATCTATATAGTAAAAAACAAAACAAAAAAAAAAACAAAAAACAAAAACAGCATATTGTATACTGTGCAATGTATGTTATTATTGTATATTGTTGAGTGTAATTGTGTATAACAGATGTTTAAATTGTGTTGTGTTAATTTGATGTTTTAAGTTGTGTAATTATGTATAACAGATGTTTAAATTGTGCTGTGTTAATTTGATGTTTTAAGTCGAGTTTAATTATGTATAACAGATGTTTAAATTGTGCTGTGTTAATTTGATGTTTTAAGTCGAGTTTAATTATGTATAACAGATGTTTAAATTGTGTTGTGTTAATTTGATGTTTATTGTAGATTGGCGTATGTCTCATCACTGTCACGACTGCTATGTTGATCGGAACTGCACCCAAGAATTTCACACACCATTGCACTTGTGTATATGGCTGTGTGACAATAAAGTGATTTGATTTGATTTTGATTTGATTTGAATTATGATCTGTTTGTTTTTTAAGACTAATCAGTCACATACATTTTTAGTTTACTAAATATAAGTTATATGAAGGTTTAAAGAAGGCAATGCTTTTAGATCAGTGTGTTTATGTCCTCTGTACTCGTAAATGATCTATTTACCTCCCTAATCCTAATCCCGCGTAATCTCAATCTCCCTCTACAGATCCTGCAGAAAGTTTCCGTCACGGATCCGTCACAGGAAAAGACGCTGTGTATCTTGAGTCTGATCCGTGAGAAGAGTCTTTCTCCAGCCATGCTGTCGTCCCGAGCGCATCATCTCTCTCCGGTCTATGTGTCAGCCGTGATGCTGTTAGCGGCTCTCAGCTGGCAGTACCTCAACGCCACGGCCGGACAGCCACCAGGGGGCGCCGATATGCAGAGACACTGAGACTGTACCTGAATTTACCTGAATTTAGTTCAGCACTGCTGGGTCACACGGACACAGAACGCCCTACAACCGCCCGGGCAACTGCAGCTGTCAGGCGAATCTTAAAAAGGGATTGTGGCGGTATTTTTAGTTTTTTTCTAATTGAGTAAATCTCACAGAAACATGTCTGGGTTATATTTCAGTACAAAATAAATGTAATTAAAAAAAATAAAAAATTATATATTATATATTATATATATATATATATATATATATATATATATATATATATATATATATATCACACACACACACACACACAACACACACAAAAAAAATCTTAATGTTCCTAAAAACAAATTATATATATATATATATATATATATATATATATATATATATATATATATATATATATAATTTTTTAGGAACATTAAGATTGTTTTTGTGTGTGTGATTTTCCCCTCACATTTTAATTACTGTAATGCATCTGGATGTTTTACTTTTTATTACAGTATTTTTAGTGCTATAAAAAATATGTTTTTAATATAAATCAGCATAAATATAAATACAATCATAATGCTCAGTTGTTGTATAAATATATTTAATTTAAATATGTAATTTTTTCACATTACAGTAATGAGAATTTGGGGATAAAATGGTCTAAATTGTCATTAAAATATATCACAATGCAAAAAAAAAATCAAATAAAAAAATCGTAAAGGTTTTAAAATAGCCTTTATTTTTTTAAAGGAATATTCCGGGTTCAATTCAAGTTAAGCTCAATGGACATCATTTGTGTCATAATATTGATTACCACAAAAATTAATTTCGACTTGTCCCTCCTTTTCTTTACAAAAGCACAGATGTGTGTTCCAGCGAGTCTCTTACAATGGAAGTCAATGGGGTCAATAATCTGTTTCAAAAGTATAGACACAAGACGTAAACAATATGTGTGTTAACATGATTTTATATGCGTGATAAAATCACTTATTAACCGCATCTATGTAAAGTTGTAGACAATTTCAGTCGTTTTTAAGCCCTAAAACGACTGTAAAAACAACTTAAACAACTTTACAGCTCAAATAATCCACAAGTTTTATCAGAATTAATGTAAGTGCTTTTATAAAATTGTAAGCGTCACATTTCTGCCTTTAAACTCTCCAAAACTTGACCCCATTGACTTCCATTGTAAGTGCCTCACTGGAACACACATTTGTGCTTTTGTAAAGAAAAGGAGGGACGAGTCGAACTACATTTTTGTAGAAATCAACATTATGCCACAAATGCTGTCGACTGAGATTAACTGGTATTGAACAAGGACGTGAAATCTAATTTATCAGATGAATTCTTCTGATTTTAATGTTGAAATAAGGTTTTTGTCAGTTCTATTGCTAGTTGCAGTAATGCGTATTTGTCGGCTTTTTTGTGGGGTTTAATTTCTCAAAGAAAGTGATTGTGTTATTTTCTGTTACAGAGGGTTCTCTTTTTATTTGTTTTTTGTTTTGTTTGTTGTCAATTATGAGCCGACATTCGATTCGAGTTTCAAAAGTCCTTGGTTACATGTTAGCTTGTTCAGAAGAGTAATCCAGGTCAAATTTCACCCCAAAAATATGAAATATTTCACCCCAGAGAGGGAAAAGCAATTATATTTTGCATCAAGAAAATGAAGCCTGTTTTAGGATCATTACATTCTTCCATTGTGACGTTATTTTCATGACAAGCACGTTTTCACCTCAAATTCTCAAAAAAAAAAAGAAGAAAAAAATCATTATTCTTTCATGATGATTCTCATTACTGTACCACAGTAAAATGACTGTATAAATGTTTTTTTATTAAAATATGAGTAGATTAAAGGCAGTACAACAAATACTAAAATGATGTATAAATGTTTAACAATTTAAAAAAAATATATAGCATTATTTGTTTCGTATTACATGAGAATTTGGGAGGTAAATGTGCTGAATTGGCCTGAAAATAATGTCACAATGCGAAAAATCTTAATGGTCCAAAAATAGGCTTCATTTATCTTTATGCAAAATATTGATTTCTTTTGATATTGGGGTGAAATCGGGCACGTTGGACAGGTTTCGTGAGATTCACCCTTATAGTTTTGCTGCTGATCATGAGGTTCATATTGTATGTTTTCAGAACATATATGTGAAAATGTCAAATCATGGAATAGAATCGCAAAGTCTCGATTCAACTCTGTGAAACTGCGGATTGTTGTTTTTGCACAACATGAATTGGTCCATTTTCATTGGGTCAGTTTGAATATTCAGTCACTGTAGAGCTAAAAACCAAATAATACATGTCTGACAGGTACATATGGAGAGACTCCACATGTGACTGTAAAGTGTCCTTATATTATTGAGCTTTTATGAGGGAAAAAGAACTTTGTACATATAATCCAACGGTCAGTTTAATTAGCATTGCTATGTGATGTGTGAATTTGATTTGTAAATACATTCTGAGATAATAAATATATGAAAAATAATATGGCATGATGTTTCACTGAATGAGGCTTTTTAAGACTGTATAAATCTGCAGTTTGACAGGATGAGTCACAGATATGATTCTCAGGTAAAGTTTGCTGTCTCAAAGTTTACTTGTGTAAATGTAAAAAATATATATTAGTGTTTAAAACTGTGAATTATTTGAAATGATAATGCATGCATATTTATCTAATAAGAATATGCTAATTATAATTTTTATTTTTTTAAATATATTTTTATCAATTTATTTTAATATTTTTTACATTTATTATTCTTCATTTATTAATATTTTAGTTATTTTACTTCATTACTTTTTCACTGGAAATTAATTCAATTAAACTGTAACAAGTTATAATAAGAATACACAAAATATATATATTTTTTAATATATTTTATATATTTTTTGACGTTTGTTAAATTCATTATTTATTCACTGAAAATTCAGTATCAATTAAATTGTAACAAGATCTTATAAGAATGTACAAAATATTATTTTTAATTTTTTTATCAATTTATTTTATTATTTTACATTTATTATACTTCATTTATTAATATTTAAGTTTTACTTCATTACATTTTCACTGGAAATTCAATCAAATCAATTAAATTGTAAAAATGTCTAATATGAATATACAAAATATTATTATTTTTTATATATTTTTATCAATTTATTTGATTATATTGACATTTATTATACTTTATTAATATTTTAGTTTGTTTACTTCATTAAGTTTTCACAGGAAATTCAATCAAATCAATTTAATTGTAACAAGTTCTAATTAGAATACACAAAATATTATTTTGTATTTATTTTTAAATATATTTTTATCAATTTATTTTATTACTTTTACATTTATTTTATTTTATTTTATGTATTAATATTTTAGTTTGTTTACTTCATTACTTTTTCACTGGAAATTCAATGAAATTAATTCAATTGTAACAAGTTCTTATAATAATATACAATATATTTATTTTATTTAAGTATATTTTATACATTTATTTTATATTTAAATATATTTTATTTATTAATATTTTTTTAGATTGTTTACTTCATTACTTTTTCACTGGAAATTAAATTAAATTAATTCAGTTGTAACAAGTTATAATAAGAATTTATAAAATGTTTTTTTATTTTTAATATATATTATTATTATACTAATAATTTCAAATAAGAACATACAAAAAATAGTTTTTACATTTATTTATCATTTTAATATATTTTATATAATATTTTATTTATTATTATTTTAGTTTAATTACTTCATTGTTCACTAATATTTGTTGTTTTTTTACTGAGCTATATTAGCCACAAAATCTGAGCAAGTAATAGTAAAAGTCTCGTCTGTATTTCCTGTGTCTGTTGTCTCTGCTGTCCATCACTTGGGCTTGCCCACACCTCGCCGTATGGTCACATGACATGGTCAACATCATCAATACTGCCAAGACCACCTAGACGGTGTTCTCCTCTCAGGCAGGTGTGAACTTAAGTCACTCTGTGGAACTCTACAGAAGGGCCCCAGACTGCCTGATACGCGAGTCATAAATAAAAAGGGAGCATAATAGGACATAAGCGTAACATCCTTGTTGTGATAAAATGAATATTCTACTGTACTCTTTATCTTCACCCTCTCTGTAGTTCTCTCTGCCTCTAGGATGAAACATGCTACCAACATTAAACTGCCGGACAGTTTTGTCCTGCAGAAGGAGTGGCCGTTCTGTAAAACCCTCAGTCAGATCCGAGATCAGGGTTCCTGTGGGTCATGCTGGGTAAACTGCATTATAACATGAGCATTGACACACCTGTGTTCTACTACATAGTCTCACTTAAAAATGTCAGCATCATCTAGCATCAGCAGATGCCACTCGCAATGAAATTCAGATACGTTTTGGGGTCTTTTTATGTTTTGCTTTTATTGCCATGTTTAACTGCAGGTGTTTGGAGTGGTTGAAACCATCTCAGATTGCATCTGCATCCACAGCAAGACATCGTGTCCGAGGACATCTCAGCAGAAGACCTGCTGTCCTGCTGCAACGCATGTGGGTACGTACACAGAAAAACAACAGATGAGATCACTTCAGTACCTCAAATGTTTCTCCTAGACAGCAATGAGATGAAATGGAGAGCAAATGGAGACTTTTCTTCAGATATCAAATGATCTGCATTTATTTTATAGCTCTATAATCTTACTGTATGTAACAACTTACTCATTTGGGTCTATCTTTATTCCTTCTATGGAGTCAGTGTGACATGATCTTACTGAGATGTATGTTTCCAGAGGCAGATGGTCTGGAGGTGATCACAGAAAAGCGTGGAGTTACTGGACTAAATCTGGTTTGGTGACTGGAGGACTCTATGGAGTTTGGATCAGAACACCTGTATCATTTTAACAGGAAATACGTAGCTTTCGTACCTTTCACCAAAATCAAATGTGCTGATACTCACTAACGTTGATTAAATAACATTCAAAACATTTGTTAAAACATTGAGGTTAAAAATAGCAGTTTCACTTTTCAAATATGCAACAAGATATAGTCGACAAGCTCCTAATTAGAAAAAAAATAGATAAAGGAATGAATAGTAAATAAGTTTAAAAAAAGGATAGTTCATCTGTCATCATTTACTCACCCTTGTGTTGCTCCAAACCCGCATAAGGTTCGTTCTTCTGTGAAACACAAAATATGTTTTTAAGTCCATGCAACTTATTGTTTCAATACAAAGGCTGTCAATTACGCATTATTAAGTATGATTAATTTTATAACAAATGAACACAATCATTTCCCCTGACACAACGGAAATTCCGTAATTAAGAGTTTTCAATTCAAGTTTAAAGTGTTTTTGCAAGTCTCAGTCGTCACTGGGCAGTCAGCGCAGCTCCAGCTGTACAGGCAACAAAGCATGGTTTTTAAAGTTTCAAACTACCTTTCACTTAGCACAGCATGCTAATAACACAACATTTATGGCTAGACCCTGAAAACTAATGAAAACATAATGCAACCACAGTGAGACGCAAGAACGCGTCCTGTGAGAACATCTCTTAAAGGGATAGTTCACCCAAAGATGGAAATTCTCTCATCACCACCCTCATGCCATCCCAGATGTGTATGACTTTCTTTCTTCAGAAGAACACAAATGAAGATTTTTAGAAGAATATCTCATCTCTGTAGGTCCATACATTAAAAGTGACTCTTGGCCAGAACTTTGAAACTCCAAAAAGCACATAAAGACAGCATGAAAGTAATCCAAATGGCTCCACATCTTCAAAAACGATATGATTTGTGTGGGTGAGAAATGCATCAGTGTTTAAGTCCTTTTTTACTATAAATTCACCTCCCTATCCAGTAGGTGGCGATATGCACGAAGAATGTGAATAGTCAAAAACAAAAGAAGAGAATGTGAAATATTTATCTGTTTCTCACCCACACCTAATATCGCTTCTGAAGACATGGATTAAACCACTGGAGTCGTATTACTTTTATGCTGCCTTTATGTGCTTTTTGGAGCTTCAAAGTTCTGGTTACCATTCACTTGCATTGTATGGACCTACAGAGCTGAAATATTCTTCTAAAAATCTTCATTTGTGTTCAGTGGTTGCTCAGGCATTTTTGTTTTTTTTTGTTTTTGTTTTTGCATCTGATGATGTGTTGAGGTTGGTAGCAAGGGCATTGCTGTACCATTTAATGTGTTGTTAGGGTGTTCTGAGTGGTTGCTAGGGCATTGCTATGCAGTTTATTGTGTTGCTAGGGTGTTCTGAGTAGTTGCTATGGCATTGCTATGCAGTTTAGTGTGTTGCAAGGGTGTTCTGATTGGTTGTTATGGCATTGCTATGCCGTTTAATGTGTTCCTAGTATAGGAACAGCAATGCCATAGCAACTACTCAGAACACCCTAGCAACACAATACACTGCATAGCAATGCCCATTAAACATCAGATAAAACATAATAATTGTACATAAGAACTAATTACACATGCAAACACAACAGTGACTAAAGGTTTGCATAGTATGCACACATGATTTTAGTAATGAGATTTCACAGAATGAGTTTCATTCTGTGTCATTTGAGTCATCATTGAGTCTGTATCATGTATCTGGCGCCATCTCCTGGTGGTCATATGTAACATTGTGCATCATGTGGATTATCTAATGATCTGTGCATCTGATTACCTTGTGTGTGGTCTCGTTTCAAAGATAATCACCTCCTCTAAATAATGGTATGTGATAATTTATGTTCGGTTTATTTTTTGTCAAGTTATAAGTGAAAACGAGGCATATAAGCAACTTCTGTTCACATGAAACATAAATTTCAAATACATATACTTAGCTATTACTCGCTATATTCTTGTCTGTGAGTAAAACAAATAGGTTGTATTCTACTCTTTAAGAGATTTCCAACAACATATGACACATGGCTATTTGATCAGTTTGATATTTTTGCTGATTGCAATATTATGTATAGTGCTCTGTTGCCCCCTGCAGGCCTCAAATCATACAACATCTCTGACCAGCAGCAGATCATGAGTTCGTTATACAACAACGGCCCAGAGGAGTTCACTGTCTATGAAGACTTCCTGTTTTACAAGACAAGTCAGCAAACCTATGAAATACTATGACTCTTTAGTGATTACATTCAATTATTTGTTTTTGAGCAATGTGCAAAACGCTTGACGCAAATTAGCTATTATTTTCTTGTTTCTTTGGTGTATACTAGCATATAACAGGGTCAGTTCTGGGCGGACACACGGTGAAGATCCTGGGGTGGGGAGAGGAGAACGGAACCCCATACTGGCTGGTCGCAAACTCCTGGAACACTGACTGGGGCGACAAGGGTGAGAATTCAAATTCATCAACGCTGGAGTAATTAGAGCTGTATGCAAAGTCAAACATCACTTTTACTGTTACTTATATTCAAGGCTTAAGGATTTAAGTGATTTGAACAAAGCAGCCTAGCAACCATCCACAACACCGTAGAGATTGCATAGCAACACTGTGTCAACAACCCAGAATACCCTAGCAACACACTAGAATCTTCATAGCAAAGCTCTAGCAACCACACAGAACACCTCATCAGATGCACAGAAATGCCCTAGCAACAACTCAGAACACCCTAGCAACACATTAAACTGCATAGCAATGCCCTAGCAACCACTCAGAACACCCTAGCAACACATTAAATGGCACAGCAAAGCCCTAGCAACCATCCAGAACACCTCATCAGATGCACAGAAATGCCCTAGCAACCACTCCGAACACCCTAGGAACACTTTAAAAGGCATAGCAATGCCATAACAACCACTCAGAATGCCCTTGCAAACACAATACACTGCATAGCAATGCCCTAGCAACCACTCAGAACATCCTAACAACACACTAAACCACATAGTAATGCCATTGCAACCACTCAGAACCCTAGCAACACCCTAAACTACATATCAATGCCATAGTAACCACTCAGAACACCCTAGCAACACCATAAACTGCATAGCAGTGCAATAGTAACCTCTCAAAACACCTTAGCAACACCCTAAACTGCATAGCAGTGCCATAGCAACCACTCAGAACACCCAAACAACACAATAAACTGCAAAGCAGTTCCCTAGCAACCACCCAGACCTCTCATCAGATGCACAGAAATGCCCTAGCAACAACTCAGAACACCCTAGCAACACACTAAACTGCAGAGCTATGCCATAACAACCACTCAGAACACCCAAGCAACACACTAAACTGGATAGCAATGCCATAGCAACCACTCAGAACCCTAGAAACACTCTAAACTGCAATGCCATAGCAACCACTCAGAACACCTTAGCAACACATTAAACTGCAAACAATTCCTTAGCAACCACCAAGACCTCTCATCAGATACACAGAACTGTCCTAGCAACAATTCAGAACACCCTAGCAACACATTAACCTCAAAGTAACACTATAGTGACCACTCATAACACCCAAGCAACACTCTAAACCGCATAGCAATGCCCTAGCAACCACTCAGAACACCCCAGCAACCACATAGCAACACCAAAATAATCTAAACAATCTAGTTTAGACTGCTGTTTCATTGTCTAATTTCTGATTTTACGGTTTCATTTCTAATATTGTGGAAATTGTGTTGATGTTGTTAATGTTGTAATCTGTGTGTTTTTCAGGTTATTTTAAGATTCTGAGAGGACATAATGAATGTGGAATTGAGAGTGAAATGGTGGCTGGTGTTCTGCAGCTGTGAGGACTGAATGAACGGAGAAGTCATTGAAATTTCTGAAGAGATTGTAATTGTTTTGTAGTTCTGCACTAAATATTTCATTGTCTATAAATTGAACTCTATAGAGTTCAGTCTCTATAAAATCATTATTTAGCATTCACTTGTTAGGGTTAAACCCTAATCCTAACAAGAAAAACATTCAGTTTTGAATGCAAAAGTAAACACTTCTTAACTGTAAGCTCATACACGTATATTTCAAATTTCAAACAGGCAGAACATGCTAAACAAGCATTGTTGAGCGCGCTACGTGGAGACCTACTGTGTGTGGAGGCTTCACGCTATTCTCCGCGGCATCCATGCACAACTCACCACGTGCCCCACTGAGAGCGAGAACCACATTATAGTGACCACGAGGAGGTTACCCCATGTGACTCTACCCTCCCTAGCAACTGGGCCAATTTGGTTGCTTAGGAGACCTGGCTGGAGTCACTCAGCACACCCTGGATTTAAACTCGCGACTCCAGATGTGGTAGTCAGCGTCAATACTCGCTGAGCTACCCAGGCCCCCACATATCATATTATTAAACAAAAGATATAAATGGTAAACTGAACTTACTTGTTTAATGTGAAATTTTGTGGAAGTGCTCTTTACTCTATTCCTGAAGGTGTTTGTACAATTTCTGCTAGTTCAAAAATAAAAAATAAAAGATATAAATGGTAAGATTGATCTTGTTTAAATGTTATTAAAGTATAAATGTACATTTATAGTTATAAATGTTTATAAATATTGTTCTGCTCTGCTAATCGGTTAGCCTGTAGAGCACAACAGTCTGGTTCCGGAAGTAAAAATCCCATTCATTTATCCCATAGATGAATTAATCATCAACGATAACTTATAAAAATTTAAAGACAGACCTACTGTGAGCTACGAGGTTGTTCACTGATGGTATATGCTTCCATCAAAGCCATCCATCTGTGTTATTTCAACTGCATTGTTTAAAAGTCTTGTTTGATAGTGCAATACATGGTAAAAAACTACATTACCCATGGTACAGCAGAGAAAGATCCACCAATCAGAGAACAGCGGTCATCAAAACCCGCGAAACGTGCTTCTGAGCGAACGCCCACTCCCATGAATGACATAGTGGAGTTGGTCTCCCTTCACCCTTAAACTACTTATATATTTGTACATATCGGAATATTTTGCAATAAACGTACAATATATTGTTTCTATACTTATAATAAACAACCTAAAATAAATAGTTTTATATATTCCCATCATTTTTTATTCAATGACATCATTCGCAATGCTTCATGGGATTGTAGTTCGTGCACTCATGAAAGACGGTAAAGTACACAGTCTTGTATATTTGTCTTTATGTCCACTTTTCAAACACTTTTTTGCCTCAAAACAAAGTTCGTAATGTTGTGATTCTCCTCGGAGCTGGTTGGTTCGGTTCATGGCGTACAACTCTTTTATGAAGGATTTTGTTAAAACTCAATGGAAGAAATGAATGGGGAAAATACTTCCGGAACCAAGATGGCTGAAAAAACTGTTGCGCTCTATTGTCATGAATAATTGACAGGTAGAAAAACGTCAGAGACCGCGGCCCACCACAGAGTGAGATATCTCACGACATTTATTTCATTAATATCTTTCAGACAGTAGGACATTTTTTGCATACCTTTCCATGAAAAAAATCGCTTACAGGACCTTTAAGTTGTATTTTATGTACTAGGTTATAAAAACCTAAATATACATTTATATTTAATATCAACATTTAATATTCTTGATAAGCTTTTATAAAAGTCTGTGATGTTTAAAGGTCACTGTATAACAATATATACACCGAATAAAACAATAAATAATAATGAGTACGAATAAAACCTAATTTACGATTCTAGAAACATATGGTGCCTGATGAATGGGGGGAGGGGCGTTTCGTCTTGTCCTGTCAATCACAAAGGAAAACCGGGCGTGGCCTAGAGGTCTTCGACATATATTTATATTGAGATATGAATAAATTAATAATTCTGTTTGCAAACCCAGACACGCACATTCAGAATTTTGGACGGATGATTGACGCTTTTAAGCCTTAAAGTCTGAACAATAGGCGTCGGTTTTTAGGGAAATGTAAAAGAAACGAACAGAATCCGCGTTAGATCGTGATATGGATGGACTTTGATGGCTTTAGCATTAGCCTGCTAGCCACATTATATCAACATTACAGCAACAACATTGTGTATTTTCATTCAGATTAGCATGAATTAGAAGATAATGACGACTGATGGTGTGTTGGCGATGATGTAGTGTTTGTTCAGGTGGGTTTTTTGTTTCTCAACACGTGCATTTATTTCCTGCAACATGCATCCATTAATATTTAATCTTCGTTATATGTATTTTCAAATAACATTGGTGGTTACACCAGGCTTTAAATGCATATAATGGCATATAATGGCATTGAAATATTATATACTGCATATCGTGCATGCATATAATGTTGTATGTGTTAGTGCATTGATATTGAGCTGTTATATATATATATATATATATATATATATATATATATATATATATATATAGTATATATCTGTGTGTGGCATATATATATATATATGTATATATGTAGATTCAGATACATTGGTATGGTATCTTTAATCTTTGTAGAATAGTTGCAATGGTTGGTAGTATGCATGAATGCATATTGTGGTTTTGTCTTATGTGTATTGATTTACAGTTATATGCATTGTATATGACATCTAATGTGATGTCATTCTGCATGCATGTGCGTAAAATACGTGCTAAGCCACATCTTTGACGTGATAAACGTGGGGCTCCCCTTTTTATTGGTTTTAAAAGGGCTAATGTCACTTAGCAATTCACTTTGCCTCCCTAACCAAACCATCATATCACATCAGACTGATTTTTATGTTATCATTGACCTAAAGTTGGTAATCAGGGGCTTTATCTCAATCTACTCACGGTGTATCTCAAATCAAACACTGGCTTTGATGTTCTGGAGTCTTTAACCCTCCTGCACCAATAAAAATAAATAAAGCTGCTTGGAGGACAAAAATGTCCATATCAAAAACAACTGCCATAAAAATATTATATATTAATATTTTTTTCCACTTTCACTGACTAACCAACATCAGTCCTGATCATAACTACCAAATATTTATTAATTTTTAGGATTTTAACCCTTTAAATGCCAGTTTGTTTATTTAATGCCACTGTTGTTTTTTACACACACAAATTTCTCAATACACACATAAAAATCACACTCTGACATCCATACCATCACACCCACACAATTTTAGCTGCATCATTTATTCAGTTGGCCTGCAGTGCTCTATAGTACAGCAAACAGAGAATAGGGGAAAAGCTTGTATTTGCTCCATAGGCTAAAAATGAGAAAAATGGCGCCATCTGGTGGAAAATATTAAAAATATAAATTTTGAAGCCACGGCTCCGGAATGAAAGCATAATATCACTAGAATTCATGATTTGATGATTTAATGGCACTGGCATCAAATATTGCAGTTTTAATGGGTTTCAATGGGGATATTTTTGTCCTGAAGGTCCTGAGTGTAACTATTGTGTGTACACAGTGTGTTATAGATGTATTATTAGGTTGAAATATCAACATTCCCCCAAAAATACACACCTTTGGCAAAATTTATGCCATGGGCATTAACACAGCTAAAATGATCGAAAAAATGAAAAAGACAAAAAATGTCCCAAAGGTCGCACAAGGGTTAAACAGTAAAGTTGTGCATTATTGAATTTCTAGTGTCTTTGCCCCACCCACCCCAAAAAAAACATGTCTCAAATCGCTGATGCTGATGTTATTCCTGCAACCCTGTGCATGACCTATTGACCCCCGGCAAAAGATAAGGCCAAACATATTTAAGGCATGATGTTTACCTCCCTTTTGCTTTTTTGACTTGTACAGGCAAGAAAAGGGGAGCATTTCCTGAACCCGAATACTGGACTGGAGAGTTGGTTAATTTCAGGGATCTGAGATGGAGAAGACAGAGAAGAGGCCTGGATACTTTGCCAGGTAAGCGGGCGCTCCGTTTGAATTAAATTGTCCTAGTTGCAGGTTTACACAGGAAACACTTGAGAGGAAGTGTGAGGGGAAAGAACAAGTGAACAAAATGTATTGTATCTGTCTTTAAGAGCTGAAAATAGTGATGGTAATGTTGAGGAATTAATGACTAGTTTTCAGTTGTCTGAGAATATCTTTTACTTTAGGCTTTGCTGCAGGTGTTAAAATGTCATTTAAAAGAATAGTTAATCTAAAAATGGAAGATTTTGTCATTATTTTTTCATCCGCATGTGAACTCATTTTTGGAGAATCTTCACGCAGTTCTTCTTCATACCAGGACGGCTGTCAAGCCTTAAAAAGAATAAAAAACAACCTAAACGTATCATGAAAGTCATCCATCCAACTTGCGCGCTATATTCCAAATCTTCTGACTAGGGCTGAGTATTGCCAACCGCCTCACGATATGGTAGTTATCGCGATACATGTCACAATTCAATATATCGCAATACATCCCAAACATTGTTGAACATGTCCCATAAGCTGGGTTTCCATATACATATTTTTGTGCAAATTTTGGAATATCGCATAAAAAATGCTGGATTGAAACGGCAACATAAGTATAAAGTTTCTAAAATGCGCATAAACTACAACGGAAACACTTTTACCGAATATATTCCTTTTAGAGCTGTCAAAGTTAACGCATGCGATTAATTTAAAACGCTAAACGCATTAATTTTTCTTGATCGCGTTTAATGGATTTACCGTAAATACTGCATAAACACTGGTTGGAAGGGTGGAACCATTACAATGAATATGCAACCTAATTATACTGGAATATAATGTACATTTACAGTGGTTGCCAACAATATTGGCACCCTTGGTAAATGAGCAAAGAAGCCTCTGGAAAAAAAACATCTGCATTGTTTATTCTTTTGATCTATCATTCAAAAAAATCACAAAAACCTAACCTTTTAATTGAAGTCAAACAATTGAAACAAGGGAAATATCTCATTATTAAATAAATATTTTTTCCAAAACATGTTGGCCACAATTATTGAGTAATGAGTAAAATATATCTGAAGTATATTCCCATTCATATTTTACCTTGTTTAGTGCACCTGGGTGACTAGGAACATGAAATTGTTCAGCCATGACTTCATGTTTCACAGGGGTATAAATATGAGGTAACACACAAGCCAAATTCCCTAAATCATCAATCACAGTGGGTTAGACTAAAGAATATAGTTCTGATGTGCGGCAAAAGGTTGTTGAGCTTCACAAAATGGGAAGTGGCTATAAGAAAATAGCCAAAGCATTGAAAATACCCATTTCCACCATCAGTGCAATAATTAAGAAGTTCCAATCAACTGGAGATCTTAAGAATCGGCCTAGAAGAGGATGTGTGTCTATATTGTCTCCACGCACAGTGAGGAGGATGGGTCATATATAATAAAGAATATATAGAATATATCTGAATCAGACAGAATCAGGAAATCTGTATCTATCACTACTCAACACAAAATTGTCTCCAGAAGCTAGCTAAATCAAACAAAAACCTCCCTTTTGGGATGTCCACAATGACAAAAAGTCAGTCATAAGTAAAATAATGATTTTTTTGTTGTTGTTGTTACAGTATGGTCCTAAAAGTAGCTTCATACTTTGTGCTGAATATATATTTCTTTATTTTGATTTTTGGCATTAAATATGACCTTGGCATTCACTCTTACATCTTACATCTTAACCTTAAATTCACTAAAGCATTCATTATTTGCTGTTCTGGCAGAGTTTGAAGGATTATTCAGAGCTTTTTGTCTTTCTGGTTCACAGGCTCAAGAAGAGACGGCAGCTGAAACAGAGCCAAATGGAGAAAGCTGCGGCTGAGCGGAACCAATCAGATCCAGAGACCAAAACGGCAGTCATCTGCGAGCCCGCTACTATTGGACAATTTCAGGAGAAGAATCCAAAAGGGGAGGAGCCTGGAAAAACCAAGAGAGGCCAAAATGGGCGATCAGGTAATCAATTTTAGCAGTCTAAATATCAAACGGGAAATAATGAGGGGCCTGGGTAGCTCAGTGGTAAAGTCGCTGGCTACCACCCCTGGAGTTCGCTAGTTCGAATCCCAGGGCGTGCTGAGTGAATCCAGCCAGGTCTCCTGAGCAACCAAATTGGCCCGGTTGCTAGGGAGGGTAGAGTCACATGGGGTAACCTCCTCGTGGTCGCTATAATGTGGTTTGTTCTCGGTGGGGGGCATGGTGAATTGAGCGTGGTTGCCGCAGTGGATGGCGTGAAGCCTCCACACGCGCTATGTCTCCGTGGCAACGCTCAACAAGCCACGTGATAAGATGCGCGGGTTGACTGTCTCAGACGCGGAGGCAACTGGGATTCGTCCTCCGCCACCCGGACTGAGGCGAATCACTATGCGACCACGAGGACTTACAGCGCATTGGGAATTGGGCATTCCAAATTGGGAGAAAAATCCCCCCCCCAAAAAAAAAAAACAGGAAATAATGTAAGGCAGGATTTGATTTTATCCATCAAGGTTTGTTTGGATTGTGAAAAATGGGCTGTGATTTTATTGGTTAATATTATTTTTACCCGCCCACATGGCCTTGATGATGTCAGCAGAACAGAAAAGTTGTTTCAGAGGTGGAGCAGGTTGTAACATTTTGTTTGAAGATAACGAATGCAAACTATTAATTTCCTTAGAATAACATGCACTGATTATTTATAGTAAGACCAGAAATGTGTAGCCTAATTAGAAATGTTGAGTTCATGTTGTCTTTTGGGATGACGTAGTATCTGATGTGTTCGTCAGCAATATAGACTTAAAACAGGAAGTATGTGACCAGTTCAGCACGTCGAGTGTGTTATTTATCTCAGTGAAACAGACAGCGGGTTGAGAAAGACACCGCTCAAATGCAGGAAAGGGGTCGTAGACATGACATAGATGCATGTAAGAGGTCAGCACAACACACACACACACACACAGTTTGACCCCAGCCATTGGAAATTGTAATGACCATGACAAAGGTTACATTTTAAGTTGGTTATATACTGGAACTAAACTTGTTAAGACTTGTCTCTGATTTTTGTGATGATTTGGCAAATCTCTGCTTGCTATTACTGTTGCTCATACTTGTGGTTAGAGGTTTGTTAGCAAACCAATATATTGTAACTCATCTAAAACTGGTTTCAGTCCATGGTAAGCTTGTTAAACTGCTTGTTAAAGGTTTGCTGATGTCTCTTGTGTTTACAGTGGCCAGTGCTGTTGAATGGTGTGTGTATTGTTGTTTATGTACAACACACAAGGGCACAAGCAGCCATCGTTCAACTGTTATGAAACAGCACATCTGTCAGTTTTGTGTAAATAAGCACCAAATTTACTAGTGTTAACAGCTAGATTCACTTGCTAATGTCTGATCTATGTTTGCATATTGTTACTGTAGGGTCAAACAATACTGTATTAAAAAAAAACTGTCTTCCTAATTCCTATTAAATGCATTGATTTCCTCAGGAGTTTGTGTAATGCAGTTTTAACCCCTTCAACTCTGGTGCATTTTTTGGGCTGCTGGCCGCAATTTTTCGCACTCCTATTTAAAATCTCACCATTCACACATACTGTGGACTAATTGCAAAGAATTTGTCCAATTTTTCAGAGAATCCCCCAAATAAAAATTAAAAGACTCCAATTATTCATAAAAAATATTGTACGCGTTTATAATCTTACGATAAAGGTTTTTTTTGTTGTAAACATGTAATTCTGGTCCTGTTCACTCTACCTCACTTTGTAAAGTCTCATTTTATTCCACTAGATGGCAGAAAGCACTAGAAAATATGTTTTTTTTCTCTCACATTCCATCACAATATGCCGATCTGAAATGTAGGTGGCGCTGTAACACATTTTAGCCCACACAGATGTGCTCGTCCATAGACATTCAGTCTAATTTTCAGTTCAAGCACCACCCTCATTGTTTCATTGAAAATCTCGGTCTCTGAGTGGACTAGAAGCTCAATACAAGTGTAATTAGACAGCTGAGGTCCTCCCCTTTGCGAAGATCTATAACATTTTATCATCAATAGTGGAAATCATATTTTTCTGATGATTTGTTTTGCATGCTTTTTCTTCTGGATGGCACATTTTGTTCTGGACATCTAAGATGTAATATTGGATTATTCACACAAGCAAGCTCACGGACAAGTAAAAATGGCTTACAGCAGCAGGTATCGGAGCATAAAAGAGATGTTTGTATTAGTGTTCGACCGATAAGGGTTTTTTAATGGCCGATACCGATATCCAGAGAACAGGGTGGCCGATAGACCAATACAATGCCAATATATATCACACAATTTAATATAGTATCAAACATAAAATTGCTAAAAAATAATAATAATAATAAACTCTTATTTAGCACTATATTTATTCAATTTCACACAAAACAAAAAAAATTATATTGTATTTTACATGGTAGATAGCAGTTTCTTCAGATTTCTGTTTAGTCATCACATTTTAGTAATTTATTGATGAAAATGAAGAAATTGTTAATATATTAGGAAAAAGGAAATAACGGTACAGACAGTAGTTCAGCAACCATGGATGGCATGTCCACATTAGCAGTCATATTTACTCAAAAAATACAGAATCAAACCAATTGTATATACAGTGCATAGTGAATAAGACACTTACGTATAGCACACGTGAAGCGCTTTTACCTTGGGCTGCATCCGAAAACATAGGCAGCTAACTTGCTACCTTGCTGCTTAATCAGTTAATGGCTAAACTGATATAACTGTTTTGAATGAATTGAACACTTAAGGAAACTGATCTCTGAACAGTTTGAAAAGCACCTTATTTTCATCATACAGCCTCCGGAGGCAGCATTTTCCTGGTTTTGGACGCAGCCTTGAAGTTGCACGCTCGTGCGGATCCATCTCTTGACAGTTTAAATGGTCTGGATCGCCTACTTCATGATTTGTGAATGAGAGGAACTTTTGATACTGATTCTTAAGTTTTGATTCTGGGTGATAGAATACGCGCTTCAAATGAAGATATTAGATGAGCGCTCAACGGGAAGAAAACGCTGGATTTTTGTGTGATTCGTGAATTACATCTGTTTAAACAAGATATCTGCATATTTGCAGATGGTATATAATAGAAGTTTTATTTATATCTAACTTTTATCATTAGAAAAGAAAGTTACAAATGACAAGGAACTGCTGAGGAGAGACTGTTAGATTGTGTTTTAGAGGTAAATAAATCAGCGCGCCACAGGATGCTGGATCTGCTCAAGTTTTGTGAGGTTAGTTTGTTATATCTGTTTAAATGAGATGTGCATATCTCGGTATATGATATTAGTTTTATTGATATTTACCTTTATAATTAGAGAACACAGTTAAAAGTTACAGGGAACTGTTGAGGAGAGAGAGGGAGAATGAAACAGGTGAGCACTTTAACATTATGAGCTCAAACGCGTCTGCCGCGGCTCTGATATGCGGACCGTTTAAATGACACTGTGTTGCACACCGGTCTATTATTGTAGTAACACGATGGCATATAACAACAAAACGAACCGCAACTGGTTGTTTACATGTCTCAGATGCTTCACATGCAAGCAGGCGATTTTTGGCACCTTCAAAAAAAAAAAAAAATCGGCCAAACAGGAAAATGTATTCTCAGGAATGTGACTGTACAATTAATTTTGTTGCACTAATACCACAGTTCGAAAAAATTTCAAGAGTCACAAAGTGAAATATGATTTCTGTAAGTCATCAAATACAAACTAGTGGTCGACCGATATATCTCGGAGACAGATAAATCGGCCGATATTCTGACTTTTTTTAATGATAGGCATCGGCCGATTTATCGGTCTCCGCGATATATTGGTCGACCACTAGTTTGTATTTGTTGACTTACAGAAATCATATTTCACTTTGTTTCAAAAACCAAAGTGCACGACAAACTGAGTTATTGACTCCCAAAAGAAAGAACCGATTCTGAACACTTGAAACGAATCATTCCAGACTTACTTCCTGTACTAATCTACGTAATTTGGTAACAGAAAACCCGCCTCTGGTCTTCACTGGCTACTCGTGAACAGCTTTGACCCGCCCTCAAACACTACACTAAGCAATAGACCAATCACAACAGACTGGGACATCTGACCAATCAGAGCAGAGTAGGCTCTCTGAAAGGAGGAGTTTAGAATGAATCCTTTAGAACGGATCATTGAACGAGTCGTTTTTGACATTGGGGAAAAAAAGGTAATGCTGCAATTTAAATTATGAGCAAATTAAAGTGTTTTTTGACCTTGGATGCATGTAAATCTATTGTATGTGACTTTAAAACAAAATTAGGCACATTTAAAACCATAATAGGTGCTCTAAGCGTAAACTTCTTTTGCGATATATCGCTCCTCTTTGGATCCACCAGCGGGTCTATAGTTTAAGGGGTTAATTAAGGACTAATTTGAAGCGTTTGAAACATTCTCAAGCCGCGAAAATAACCTGAGCTCCTGAAATAATAGCATATAATGAATATACTAAATTATTTAGATACTCTTTAGTATTTTGAACAAATAAAATTAATGGGGGGTGTTTTTCAGTGGCAGGGACTGGGGGACTGGTCAGGGTTGAAGGAAAGCTGAACACAGCAAAATACAGAGATATCCTTAATGAAAACCTGGTCCAGAGTGCTTAGGACCTCAGACTGGGCTGAAGGTTCACCTTCCAACAGGACAACGACCCTAAGCACACAGCCAAGACAACACAAGAGTGGCTTAGGGACAACTCTGTGAATGTCCTTGAGTGGCCCAGCCAGAGTCCAGACTTGAACCCAATCGAACATCTCTGGAGAGATCTGAAAATGACTGTCCACCGACGGTCCCCATCCAACCTGAAAGAGCTTGAGAGGATCTGCAGAGAAGAATGGCAGAAAATCCCCCAAATCATTAAATTAAAAAAAACATTAGTCAAACGTTTCCTTCAGTGATTTCGTTGACAAAATTAACACTGCCGTCTGCGCTGTTTTTCTATGTAAACATGCGAATGACGGATGCGATGCGCATGGTTTTTTCCTTGTGCAAAAAGCCAAGCATTTTTAAGACGTCGTGTCAAGTTAAAAGTTCCATTCATTGCGCTACATCTAGCTTTTTTTAAAGCAAAAAATAAGTTCTACATGAACTTGACCCTAAATGTGTGTTCTTGCGTTACTGCAACAGTAACAAACGTCAAGCGTGTGATTAGTTTCCTTCAAATGTCTGTTCCATTAAAACACGTGTTATTATTCAGGTAGCCATTCAGGTATAAACATGTCAACCGTTTAACTAAATTTAACTAACTTGCTCGGCAAGGTTCTTTTCAAACTGTTGCTCCGCCATGACAGTAGTTGACCTAAAAGAGAAAATCAACCGATAAAGAAGACTGTTTACAACAGGGGCATCCAAACTACGGCCCGTGGGCCATCTGCGGCCCGCCAACTGCTTTGAGAGATTATGGAAATAGAACATAATCTGTCCCGCTATTGAGAAATTATATGAAATTCGTATCCTGAACACTGGGTGATGCTATCACGAACAGCCACATTTCACAGTGCATTTGTCTCCAATAGTTTCATCCATTGGAAGAGTTCAGGAGTTTGGAGTCCTCCAGATTTCCACGAATGAAGCGTCACGCAAAAAGAATGATGCGTTTGTTTATAGGACTGGTATCGGTAAGATACGTGTACTTGTTCTCGAAAAAATTTCGAGTAGAGATGCCATTTTGCAGCGTGAGCGGCCGCACCGAGTTTGAAAGCGCATAGACATGCGACCCGTGTGCGCACACTCCTAGAATGTCTTCTGCAGCACTGGGAAGTTTATTAATTGTTGTGAATTGGTTCGTTTTGATGTTTCATCGAAACTTTTTTGCCCCAAGCACCCCTTCATTTCTGACCCTGCATCACTGTTCTATTACAAGCGTTCTTGGTGTGAGTAATATCCTTTAACAACACAAAATGTGATTAAAACTTGCATACAATATAAAGATGATGCAATAGTGGCATCTAGCCTTTTTTTATTATTATTATTATTATTATTATTATTACTACAACGGTGCGGCCTGCGACACCTTATTTCTTTTTGCATCTGGCCCCCAGTTGAAAAAGTTTGGAGACCCCTGGTTTACACTAATGTCCACTCCCTTGTGGCGATGCTGAGATTGCAACGCGCACTTGCATTGCGTTATTTAATTGTTTTCTGACACAATTGTTAACACAACAATGCATGAAATCAAGCTTGCTGTGCTAGAAGCATTTGTAATCGCACATCTTTTGTAAAGTGAATATATAGAGATTAAATTTTACCGGGAAGTTCAAGATTCTTGCAGCCCACTGGACATAGGTTTCATCATAGATATCTGTTATTTATATTATTATTGTTGTTGATTTATATATAGGTTTCCTAGGCTACGTTGCACATACTGTAAATAGAACTGATCCGGCCGTACATCATGAAACACTGACTGTTATATATTGATGACTAATATATTGATGTAATAATATTCAACATAACCTAGTTTACTTTCAGGATTTTCTCTCCAGTGCTTGTCTTTATGCCAGAGCTGGGGGTAAATATGGTAATTGCAATAACACTAGTGTGTTTAGTTGTTCAGTAAACAAAGTTTGATTGATTTGATCTTTATGGAGAAGATCAATCTCATTCATTTCTGTTATGTCCGAAAAATCTGCATTGTATGTTTTGAAGTAACTCCCAGGGTCTCTTACAAGAGCGTAGCATATATGTTTTTAAAATTATAATGTGCACCAGGAAAGTTTCCGCCTCTCCCGATGGCCGATTCTACCCTGTATTCGAGGCCTTAACCTCAAGTTATTCCAGGTGGAATGAACCAGTTATAACTGTAAATTACTTTGGATAAATGTTATTTTTTTCCTTCTTTTTTTCAGATGACCACAGTAAGACACACAGTTGGACCAAGAAAGAGAGATGTAAACCTCCAGCAACCGTGGAGTATACTGTGAGTTATCTCTGCTGTTTCTTACTTAAACACACAGACATATGTTTACTGCAGGTATCTCTTAAGCCCCGTACACACATGCAGCGACTTCCAGCGACAGAGCGATCTCATTCATTGTCAATGGGAGCTGGCGACTTCCGGTGACTTCTGGCAACTAGATGTGGCCTTGGCGAGCGACACCACAAATTTGAGAGAAGTTTAACTTTATGCAAATGAACAACCAATAGGAGTGAAAACTGTGTCAGTGGTGCTCATGTCATCCGTCTCCTTTGAGTCGAGTGCAGGCAAGACAGAGAAGTTTCTGTGAGCAATTTCACTGTTTTTTATGATTCATCTGTAACCACATACATGGACATAATAAAAAATTATGCGTGGAAAAGTTGTCGGCAGTCTGATAGCCCTTTTCCACCAACATGGTTTGGGTTCCTGGGCCAGTGCAAATTCTCAAACTGTTCCGCACATTTCCGGTTCGACACCGGCCCCAGAAGCTTGCTGGTCTCTACGCAGGAACCAATTACATCAGGGGACGGATGGCGGGATAATGTTTCGCCAACATGGTAAATATTTCCCAAACAACAACAACAGTAGCTACCGTCTGCAGCAAAGAGTACTTCTTCGCTCTATAACAATAATAAAAAAATATATAATTATCAGACATCAGAAGCCTTCAGGTAACATGACGAAACGAGTGCTCTACTTGCGATATGGTATTTACGAAGATCCAAGATAAACTAGAGAGATCGTAAAGGAAACAAATACTCTACGAGAATGAAGATATAGCACGAAATGATGCACGCCGCCTTCAATCAGACATTTGACCAAATCATAAACAAACTGAAAAACACGTAAGGGAGTAGAGGGACCATGAGAAGGACATAAGCACAAGCGACAGTGGACGGAACAACGATGTTTTGGACTCGGACACCGACCGACCTGCTAACTATCCGGGGCATTGAATTCATTAACGCTCGTGATAAACAGTGAATCGCTGGTGTCCTCTACAGCTGATCTCAGTAAGTTGTTATATTTGCCAACTTTGTTGGCTTTTCTTACACTGTTGTCATCTTATTTTGTGCATTGTTTTGTTCTATAAGGGGATTTTTGACCGGCTACTCACTAAGTTTGGAAGATCGCGGCTATCTGTTAAGTAAAACGGTGGGATTCTCAATCAATAATATTATATGCTTTGGCAAAAATCCAAATACAACCATCTGCTACACCAATGTTAATAATGATCCCACTGTAACAGTGTACAGAACTTAGCGAGTTAAGCCATAGTTCATACAATATAGTGTAATTACCTGTTGAGCAATGTAATAATGATGGATTGCATCAATCCGTATGTTTAAATATGTCCTCAAAACCAAGAGTAAAAGCTGTATACAAACACACTGTGCCGCACCATGCTTATGTTTGAGGTAGTCACGTGAAACTACCACGTAGACAGTAACCCGTTACGTCACCGTTCGGCTCTCAGATCAGTAGAAATGCATGGCCAGTTTACGATAGGCTCCAGATTGCCCCGGCCGTGAACCAGCGGAGTACAGGCACGGCACGAAAACCATCGCAATTTCGGTGGAAAAGGGCTACGAGTGAGTTGGATTCGTACATTGATAGTTCGTTCATCTTATTAATTATATGATGCAATGAGCACTGCTGCAGTTCATATAAAAACACTCTCCCCAGCAAAATGTGCATTTTTAGGGACAATAGAACTGATTCCTTGTCAAATTAGAATGAAATCGTAGTTTTACTAGCATAATGCATCATCACTGATCAAGGGCGTAGATTAGTCTTGAACATTGGGGGGGTTGCAGCATGAAGCACATACATGTTTTCCATTGATCATGGTATAAATATTGGGGGGGTTGTACTTGCTTGATTTGATTATTGGTGGGGGGGGGGTTACCACCAGTAACGTTAGAGCGACAGCAGTAGAAACGCCCACTGGCGACTTCATAATGCATTGACTAGCGACATCAAGCGATAAAGTCTCTGCATGTGTGTATGGGGCTTTAGACAAACGCACACATCTAGGTGTTTTGGAGACCCTTGTAAATAAACTTCTGCATTTACCTACATCAAACTGAATGTTTTTTTTTTTCTACAGGTTGGACCAAAAGACACTTTGAACAGTATTGCTCTGAAATTCAACATTACTCCAAATAAACTAGTGCATCTGAATCGTCTCTTCTCACACAGTGTTGTACCTGGACAGGTTAGTTTCACACATGTACACTTCTAAACCACTTATAACAGTGTAATGGGAATTTGGTAGTAAAATGTGCTTCATTGTCATGATAATAATCACAATGCAAGATACTATAAGTGAAAATACTTAATTGTTTTATGCTAAATATAATTTCTAGGGCTATAAAAAATAAAGCGTATAAACAGTTTACGCAATGGGTCATGCCCCCGATCCGTACTTAAATTCCATAATAAGAAATGTTTCTAACATCGGAGCAATTCAAGCTTGATGTACCACCTTGATGTGGCAGTAGGGGGCAGTCAGCGCTCCAGCTGTACAGACAACACGCAGCGAGCAGATAGCACAGTCTTACACAGATGCACTTTTGGGCTCAAAGACAGCTGGACCGAGCAGAACAGAATATATATATACATATATATATGTGTGTATATGTGTGTATGCATGTATGTGATATGTATTTGAATTATCTGAATTATATATTTACAAAATTATATTTATTTGGTGGCCTTTTTTTTTTTTTTTTTTTTTTTAAATATTGATATACGAATAATTTCGATTAATCGGCACATCATGCAGTTAATTTTTTATGTTGTTAAATTTCTAAAAAAATTATAAAAATAAAATTAAGGTGAAATATGACCTGGACATGTTTTTGTGATATTCAATTAAATTGTTTTACATGGGAACATGAGGTTGAAAATTTGTAAATCTTTTTGTTCACTTCTCTGTGATGTAGGGTTACAATTTTGGCTTTGTGGGACTATTTGGGACAGTCACATCTTGTTTTAGAATCGAAACTGGGTTCGTCAGACAACAGAATTCCCACATCTTTTATAAATTAATTGCCTTTAAATTTGTGATGAACCATGCACATTTCCTTTTGCAGTCCACACTGTATGGCTGCAACTAATGATCATTTTGACAATCGACTAAACTAAAGATTATTCGAAAGATTAATCAACTATTCGGGCGATTATTGTCCGTGATCACTCAGGCATTGTTAAGATACCCACCTACTCAAGGGCGTAGATTTGGCTTGGGGGGGTGGGGTTGCAGCGTGAAGCATCTACATGTTTCCAATGATCATGGGATGGGGTGGGGTGGGGTTACCTCCAACACCATCCCCCTGGAAACTACACCCCTGCACCTACTGTATTTCTGTGGAGATGATAAAATGCAGAATCTCAAAGTCTTCCGTCATGAGAAAAAAGGGCTTGTAATTTAATAGGAGCGCCTTAACATAATGTGTGAAAGGGCAGAATATAAGGCAGAATAGAATAGAATAGAATGGCTGGGTTTAAAAAAAAAAAAAATGTGTGAAAACGTAATATGGACCAAGACTACATCTGACAAAAAAGAGAGAGATTTTAGTTATTTCAAAATATTTTGATACTTAAAATATTATTTTCATTATTTTAAAATGTATTTTTATATGTTACATTTTATTGTCATCCATATGTTTTTGAAGCGTGAAAAGGAAATCATATAAACTTACTTTATTATATGACCCAAGCTTAAATTGTATCAATGACTTTGTTGTGTGCTTGAAGCACACCTAGTGACTATTTGTATGACAAGTAATTGTCATTCGTGAAAAACCTAAAACAGGCAATTAATCGTCATAATCGCAATTATTTTTTTGACAATTAATCGTCAGCTATATTTCATAACCGTGAAAACCCCCATTTTCATTATTAGGTTCCAACCTTGTTTTTATTTATTTTTTTTATTTTTTTATAAATGTGTATGAAATTTCAAACAGTGACAACAGCTTGTATGATTATTAAAAATGCAGTTTCATTACATTATATAAATTGCTAGAATGTGAAATTTGTACATTTTTAAAAAGCTAAAATGTTTAAATTGATAAGGCGAAATAAAAAATAAAATGAATAATATTCATACTATATTGAGTGAAGTCATATATATGAATACTATATATACAGTATGTGAAGATGCCCCTTTCTCGTTTTTTTTTTTTTTCCTCCCCAATTTGCAATGCCCAATTCCCAATGCGCTCTAAGTCCTCATGGTGGCGTAGTGACTCCCCTCAATCTGGGTGGCGGAGGACGAATCTCAGTTGCCTCCGCGTCTGAGACCGTTAGTCCGCGCATCTTATCACGTGGCTTGTTGAGCCTGTTACCGTGGAGACGTAGCGCGTGGCATCCACGCACAACTCACCACGCGCACCACCGAGAGCGAGAACCACATTATGGCGACCACAAGGAGGTTACCCCGTGTGACTCTACCCTCCCATAGCAACCGGGCCAATTTGGTTGCTTAGGAGACCTGGCTGGAGTCACTCAGCACGTCTTGGATTCAAACTCACGACTCCAGGTGTGATAGTCAGCGTCAATACTTGCTGAGCTACCCAGGCCCCCGCTTTCTTGGTTTTCTTAATATCTTTTTCAGTTGCATTACTCTTGTATGTCTTCAACAGTCTGGTGAGTAAAAACAAACATTTACTAGCCAATGGTCATTCTTTCTCCAACATGACCATAGAGGGTTGCTTAAGGAAGTTTAATTTGGTAAAAAAATTCACTGCAAAAAAATCCTATTGTTATCGAGTGTTTTTGTCTTTGAAATGAACACATTTATGAAAAATGAGGAGTACTACTTGTTGTTATTTCAGTATTTTAAACTGGTTTTCTCATTGTCCTTAATCCCCACAGAAACTGTTTGTCCCTGATGTGGACCAATCAGAATGCAGTTCTCGGGTCAATGGCTCTTCTGAACGGATCACAACAGAGTCACCAGAGAAAGAGTTGAAGGTAAGATGGGTGCTTAAAAGTTATTTAATACTGATAGACTATTGTTGATGACTTCTCTGTTGTTGGCAGCTTGTACTCTGTAAATTAGTCTTTGTAAAATTCTGTCCACTGTATGGATGAATCGTTTTAGTCATAATGTAAATGTTCCTGCAAATATCATGAATCAAAGGGTTTTTATATCTGGCAGTAAACAGAAGTAATCTATCTGTGATGTGTCTGGCAGGATGGTGAATTGAGCTGCAGATCTGGACGTCCCTTACGAAGGGAACTGTCCCCGCTGTCTGAAGACGAGAGTCCAGCAACTGTTAAATTCATCAAGATGAGCTGCAAATACTTCACTGACGGCATGGTGAGGACTGTTAGCTGACCACGTTCACTTCAATGATGTCAAATGTGCGAAGCTGAGATTTAACTCCATACAGGACTAAATCCTAAAATAATCCTAAATAAAGGATGTGACATTCTGTTACATTCAGAACTCAAAACTTGCACTCCAGTCCAACCTGAACATTTATTGAAGCTAAACTGCAAAAATGGTTTGTTTGGAAATCTTAATGATTATGACATCACAACTATGAGCTCATGAACATACGGTGGCAAGAAAAAGTATGTGAACCCTTTGGAATTACCTTTATAAATTTGAATTAAAATTTGGTTTGATCTTTATCTAAGTTACAATAATAAACTAACACAATCTGTTTAACTAATAACACACAAATTATTGTATTGTTTTTGTACATATTGAATACATCATTCAAACATTCATTGTAGGTCGGGAAAAAGTATGTAAACCCCTAGGCTAATGACATCAACTAAAGCTAATTAGAGTCAGGGGCTGGCAAACCTGGCATCTAATTAATGTAACGAGATTGGAGGTGTGAGTTAGAGCTACTTTGACTTATAAAAAGCACTTAAACATTTTGAGTTTCCTATTCACAAGAAGCATCTGCTGATGTGGACTATGCCTTGCATAAAAAAGATCTCAGAAGACCTACGATTAAGAATTGTTACTTTGCATAAAGCTGGAAAGGGTTACAAAGTTATCTTGAAGAGCTTAGACATTCATCTGTCCACAGTTAGACAAATTGTCTATAAATGGAGATGATTTAGTACTATAGGTACTCTCACTAGAAGTGGCCGTCCAGCCAAGATGACTCAAAGGGCACACCGCAGAATGCTCAGATGAGGTAAAAATGAATCCTAGAGTGACAGATAAAGACTTGAAGGAATCATTGGAACTGGTTAACATCTCTGTTCATGAGTCTACTATACGGAAAACATTAAACATGCATGGTGTACATGGCAGGACACTACGAGGGAAGCTGCTGCTTTCCAACAAAAACATTGCTGCACGCCTGAAGTTGGCCAAAGACCACCTTGACACTCCGCAACACTACTGAGAAAATGTTTTGTGGACTGGTGAAACTAAGGTTGAATTGTTTGGAAAGAACACGCAGTACTAGGTATGGCGTAAAAAGGGCACCTCATACCAACATGAAAACATCATGCCAATGGTGAAGTACGGTGGAGGGAGCATCATGATTTGGGGCTGCTTTGGGGCCTGGACCGCTCACCATCATTAAGGGAAAAATTAATTCCCAAGTTTATCAAGATATTCTACAGGATAATGTCAGGGTGGCTGTGTGCCAGCTGAAGCTCAGTAGAAGTTGGGTGATGCAGCAGGACCGTTAAGGTGTTTTGCATTGTGACCGTATTTTCCTTTCCCAATTAGCCACATTTAAACACCCCAAATTCCATAACTGCAACATGTAAAAATATGATATATTATTTAATTGGGAAAGTACAATTTAAGGTATAATTTGAGCTGACCTGATGAATAACAGTGGAAAGACAATAAAAAAAAAATGATCATGAAAAACTAAATTACTTCTCTAAAGGAACTTGACTAACATTTTAAAAGTAGAGTCGATTTCTTGAGTTTTTCTGATGTTTCATTGGTTGTGTGTGCTGCAGGGCGTTGTGGGAGGGGTGATGATTATAACGCCCAATAACATCATGTTTGACCCACACAAGTCTGATCCTCTGGTGATTGAGAACGGTTGTGAGGAGTACGGACTCATCTGTCCGATGGAGGAGGTCCTGTCTCTGGCGCTGTATGACGACGTGTCCCGTATGAAGCTTAAAGACGCGCTGCCATCGTAAGAAACTACTTGTTTTTCAACATCTCTTTGTGTCCACCCCCATCTTTAGCTCTGGTTAACACGTTTGGGTTAGTTTACACCCCAAAATGAAAATAAATAATATTTTGCATAAAGAATTTTAGGACTGAATTAAGTTTAAATAATAGTTTGTTTTTGCATTGTGTAATTATGACAATTAAGCACCAAATTTTCATTACAGTAATGCAAAACATGTCATTAGTTAAGATAATAGCATTGCTAATTCTTGTTAGTTACTCCGCAACACTGCCTCAGTTTGTAAAAATCAAAACAAAACAAAGTGCTGACAATGAAAGTATTTTAGTCGCACATGTAACATACAAAACTGAGGGTCAAAAATTATTTTGTCTGGTAAGAAAAAGCATGTGACAGATAATCAGGGTTCCTGTGGATCCTTAAAAAGTTTAGTTTTCCCAAATATATATATATATATATAGATTTTTTTTCTCCCCAATTTGGAATGCCCAATTCCCACTACTTAGTAGGTCCTCGTGTTGGCGTGGTTACTCGCCTCAATCCGGGTGGTGGAGGACAAGTTTCAGTTGCCTCCGCTTCTGAGACCGTCAATCCGCGCATCTTATCACGTGACTCGTCGTGCATGACACCGCGGAGACTCACAGCATGTGGATGCTCATGCTACTCTCCGCGATCCACGCACAACTTACCACACGCCCCATTGAGAGCGAGAACCACTAATCGTGACCACGAGGATGTTACCCCATGTGACTCTACCCAGTTTTCCTAAATTTAAGGTCTTAAAATGTCTTAAATATCTTAAATGATACCAAAAAAAAGTCTTAATTTTTATTTAAAGAGGTCTTAAACTTGGGAGCGGAAAGGCAGGAATCGTGATGTGATCTAATCTGATAATCAAACTTCAAAAGAATACGATTTAATTCAATAAATGCATGTGCTTCGTCCTTCGGAGTGAAAACGCGGCACTGTTGTGTTTTCTCCAAGCACGCAGAGGCTTGTGAGTGTTTCCAGCGGTTGCAGAGCAGTTCACAATCATTAGGACATATCGGAATTTATGACAAACTATCACAAATGATCACCTGTTGATGATGTTGATGAAATATGACATTGTTTACTTTTGTTTATATTGAAATACGTTGTAGATTATTGTAGGAGAGCACATTTTATATCCCTTATTTGTTTGAATGAGCAGCTGGAAGCAGTGAAGTGCAAACATTTAAAAATAAGAGTCCCGGGGGCCTGGGTATCTCAGCGAGTATTGACGCTGACTACCACCCCTGGAGTCATGAGTTCGAATCCAGGGCGTGCTGAGTGACTCCAGCCAGGTCTCCTAAGCAACCAAATTGGCCCGGTTGCTAGGGTGGGTTGAGTCACATAGGGTAACCTCCTTGTGGTCGCTATAATGTGGTTCTCACTCTCGGTGGGGCGTGTGGTGAGTTGTGCGTGAATGCCACGGAGAATAGTGTGAAGCCTCCACACGCGCTATGTCTCCGCGGTAACGCGCTCAACAAGCCTCGTGATGAGATGCGTGGATTGACGGTCTCAGACGCGGAGGCAACTGAGATTCGTCCTCCGCCACCCGGATTGAGGCGAGTCACTACGCCACCACAAGGACTTAGAGCGCATTGGGAATTGGGCATGAGAAATTGGGGAGATAAAAGGGGAGAAAATCAACAAATGTATTCATTTGGCAAATGCTTTTATCCAAAAGAGGAATAATACATCATAAGCGATTCATCTTAAGGAGATGGTGGCACGAAAAGTGCTCCATTACAAAGTTTCACTATCATCAGAATAGTAGTATCCAAGACAGATTAGAGACCGATTAGAGCAATAAGAATATATATAATAATTATTATTATTTTTATTTTTTTTATATGAGTGAATGGTTAAGTGCTCATGGAAAAGATGTGTTTTTAGCCTGGGTTTGGTAAGACCGAGAGTGAGTCTGCGTCACGGATGGAGTTAGGAAGGTCATTCCACCAACGAGGTACAGTGAAACCGAAAGTCCGGGAAAGTGTTTTGGTGCCGCTCATCTGGTGGGAACGTAGCTCTGCAGAAATGATTTTAGGTATCCTGGAGCAGACTCGGTGACTTCTGTATGCCAGCATCACAGCCTTGAATTTCACCGGCAGCCAGTTTAAAAAAAACAAACAATTTAAGCTATTGGCAGATTAATTGCCTTTCTTTCAACACATTATCGAATCAGCACAATCCAATATCAGTCGACCTCTAATTTGTATTTATTTATATAATGGTACATAAACCAATTTTAATGTGATATATGTGGAAAACATGTCTTGAGTAAATTAAACTTGCATATATCCTACTGATGATCAATGTTAAGGTCATGTTGAGTGTGTGCCGCTGCCTGTTTAAGAGCCTGTGATACATGATTTATTTTGAGATTGTGTTGGTTTGTTTTGGTGTGAGGATACGGTATTAATTTTATTTGTTCAGGTCTTGAAAAAGGTCTTAAAGTCTTAAGTTGGATTTTTAAAACTCTGCAGCAACCCTGATAACATCTCAAGCCATTGGACTTTTGCACTAATTATTCATAAAAATTATTATCTAAAAATTATTATTAAAAAATGCCTTCCTCTCAGCTGTCCATCTACTTTCTTTTTCTCATGTTTTATAAATTTAAGTTCTATTTTACACCAAATATATATTTTGACATTTGAAGTTTTGTTCTTTTGATTTGTTTATTTTTGTTTGTGTTTTCATTGCCATTTTTTGTTTGTTTTTCTCTTTAATTTCACCATCTTCCCTTTACGATGATGATGATGATGATGATGACAATGACCCCTGTTTACGGTGACAGTGATGAACCCCGGGATCTTTGTCCGTTATACAGGCCGGGCGAGTGGGAGGAGCTTCCCTCCGAACACGATCTGAACCCTTTTAGCCGTTATGAGGCGCGCGGACAACCGAACCGACCGATCATATTAGACGATATCAAAGCAGCTGTCTCCGAGATGTCGGAGTGTCACATTGCAGAAAAATCGCCATCAGATGAAGGTTTTACCGAACTGGAACTGCTACAGAGTGACTCGAACGCTACGATGCACAGCCTGGAGGGGGCGTCACTGTACGATGACTCCGAACCAAGTAAAACACTTAGTCAGCCGACAACGGAACAAAACGATGAAACTGTGACGTCTTCTAACACTGAGAGAGGGGGGGAAGAGGAAGATGAAGGACTTCATAACTGTTCCGCGGAAGATAACGTGGAGCTGCTGCCGTCCGTTCCAGACAAGTTAGTTGACGCGACCAAAACAAGAGCTGAAACGATAGGTAAAGGTGCAATGGACCAAAAAAGGAAGTTGAGCTGCAGCGAAGTCACAAAGGACTCTGGGAAATGTAGTTCACCTGAACCAAATGTTGACATAGAGGGACGAAAGGAAAGTAAGAGATCAAATTCAGCTGTCGAACTTTCTGAAGTGGAGAAATGCAAACGGGCCAGTGAAGCTGAGATGAAGTCATGGCTGCTGAAACGGATGCAGGTGCCAGTCGAAGGTGAGTGACGGGGGAAGACCAGCCAATCACGGTCAAGGACACAGTTTGTTGAATGTGTTGAACAGATGAGGGTTTATCAGCTCACCTTGGAAAATCAAACATAGATAGAACATTTACATAAAATCACAAACGGCCCTCCAGTGTAGTTCATGTCTTTATGCACAATGTGCACAATTGGACGATGTCTCTTTAACAGTGGCGAGCATTTAAAAAGGGGCTAGTTTTGTAATATCTTATTTTATCATTGATGTCCACTTATAATGTTAGTCGAGGCCTCTTGCACCAAAAATAGTTGTAGGCACTTCTCACAACTAGGGTAGAAATTGGTGTCCCATTTACATTTTTTAAACAATAAAGGCACCAATCACATGTTCTCTGGAGTGAGAGTGATTATAATAAACTATTGGGTCAATGATGTGACGCTTTGCCAAGATCTGTTAAATTATGTAAATGTATATAAAATGCAGTAGTTATTATTGTTAACGCAAACTTAAAAACTAAATGAAAACATTTTCATTAAAGGTGCAGTATGTAAGATTCAGAAACCCTTGTTATTAGTGACACCTGTGGCCGTTAAGTGAACTGCAGCCTGTTGCTCGCGCTCATGCACACACTCCATAGGGACGCGAGCGAGCATCGGCCAAAACAATGACGTAACGTTCAGTCTCTTTGTACGTGATCCACCTGCATCATGCTGACAGATGAGGTAGCATAATTTTTATTTTATTTTTTTATTTTTTTGGGGGGGGATTTTCCCCCTTTTTCTCCCAATTTGGAATGCCCAATTCCCAATGCGCTCTAAGTCCTCGTGGTCGCATAGTGATTCGCTTCAGTCCGGGTGGCGGAGGACGAATCTCAGTTGCCTCCGCGTCTGAGACAGTCAACCCGCGCATCTTATCACGTGGCTTGTTGAGCGCGTTGCCACGGAGACATAGCGCGTGTGGAGGCTTCACGCCATCCACCGCGGCAACTACGCTCAATTCACCATGCGCCCCACCGAGAACAAACCACATTATAGCGACCACGAGGAGGTAACCCCATGTGACTCTACCCTCACTAGCAACCGGGCCAATTTGGTTGCTTAGGAGACCTGGCTGGAGTCACTCAGCACGCCCTGGATTCAAACTCGCAAATTAAATAATTTAATTATCAATGACTTTTAGCAATAACATTAGACTTTTAGTATTAATATAGACCCTTCTCAAGACTAACCTTCCATGATTGTTGAATTTGTGCGTTGATAAGTCATAAATCAGTGTGATTTCAACTTAATTAGTCTTTTATTGTAATTCTACACTAAATACTTTACTACTCTAGGTACAAATAGAACTTAGCAGTGTGATACTGCAGATACTGTTTTTATCATTTGTATAATGAATTGCTTATGTTCCTCATTTGCAAGTCGCTTTCATCTGCTGAAAGACAAAATGTAAATATACTAACAGCAATCCTGAAGTGGAGATCCACAAATCACAGAAGTCGCTGTGAACATGGTAACGGGAATTGCAGCAAGCAGGGTTGTGATGAGTTTTTGCAGGCTAGCGTAAACTGGCTAGATGGCTAACTAGCTACTTCATGTTAGTTAATATGGGATGTTGTAGCATTAGACCTGGCTGGAGTCACTCAGCACGCCCTGGGATTCGAACTAGCAAACTAGCGAACTCCAGGGGTGGTAGCCAGCGTATTTTACCACTGAGCTACCCAGGCCCAGCTAACATACTACTGAACTATACCAGACAGTTTACTGTTGCACTGTTATGTTGCACTATTGTATGTTTTGTATGTCATATTGTACTACGATCAAGAAACCAGCGTATTTGCTTAAATTTATCCTGTATACCTGACTTTTAGTATAAAGAGAAGATCGTTGAAATTATTTGAAAGTTACGAAGCAAGGTAGCTTGCAATTCGTCAGCGTTAGCAGGCAAGATCAAGTTAGCTAAAATGACACAGATCAATCCTTATGACACTATA
Source organism: Myxocyprinus asiaticus (assembly GCF_019703515.2). Taxonomy (NCBI): domain Eukaryota; kingdom Metazoa; phylum Chordata; class Actinopteri; order Cypriniformes; family Catostomidae; genus Myxocyprinus; species Myxocyprinus asiaticus. Next base: position 46,290,873 of record NC_059362.1, on the reverse strand, counting down.
TTTCACATGCTTTGCAGTTATGTAAGCTTACCTGTCCAATAAGAAGAACGCCAATTCAGGGTCGGGTTTGATCCCCAAAACCGAACGAAGGTCCCTCCAGGAATCAAACGCCCTGCTGATGTTCACTCTAGTTTTCGCTCGACCACGATCACGTTCCCGTTTAGCCAGACGGGATTCAGTAGAAGGCTCTCGGGAGCGCGCATAAACGTCACATCCTTTGGATTTTCCCGGCAAAACCGACCCGCTCCCTTCACATGAAAATCACTCTACAGGCTTTAATAGGCAACCTAGGAAGTCCGGGAAGGGCTCATTTTTTAAGTTGCGTTACAAGCCGTTCACACATTGGCAAAAAAAAAGGCGACTATTACGTGAAAAATGTTGCATACTGCAGCTTTAACTGAAAAAAATAAAAACTGACATGATTGGAAAAAACTCAGTCTAAACTAAAATACTTTTTCATAACTCTAAAACTAACAAAAATTAAAAAACAATAATGATCTCGAATTAATTTGAGTTTTTGTCGCACAGTATATTATAAAATTTAAAATGCTTAATATCCACCTTAATTACAGTAAACATGAAAATGCCGCTAGATCGTTAACACAAATGTCAGCCCTAAAAATGTCATTACAGTAAATGCTTTCGCTTCGGCAGCCATAAAATACTAAAACTAACTAAAGTGTGTGAACTAACGAAAAACTAAAAATCAAATACTATAACCCTGGTCCAGAGACAATAAATAAATCATCGTCTCATTAAAAGCTATAAATCTTATTGCAGAAAAATATTACTATTATTATTATTATTTTAATTAGCAGTGAAACTTTAAATCATTATTTTGTCGTGATTAAATATGAATATTTTGACATTTTTATGAAAAGGCACATTTTGTTCAGGTCATATAAAGTAACCCTAGAAAACAAAAATTCATGATATTTGTAAAATTAAATTTTATTTTTTTTATTAATTATTTTAAACATTTAAGGTGCACGGAAAGTATTGTAATACCTTTTACTTGATGGTAAAAACACGTGACATTTTTAAAGTCATTAAATCAAACATTTGTGAACCTGACGCGAAAACAAAGATTGCATTTCTACGAACTTGATACATGTGTTTTTAAACTAAATGTTTTCCCCTTGGACAACCTTATTTATGAAAAGTAGCTTGTTTGAAATACATAAAATAACCAAATTACACAAATCAGGGTTTTAAATTGTATTATTTCGCAAATATTAGTATTAGGGTTGCAAAAATTGCGAATTTCATATGAAATAAACTGAAAATTAAACAGCTAATATAATATTTAGTTTGACCTGCCGGGCTAGATGAACAATATTTCAAGGTTGAGCACCTCCTTTCACTGAGATTTTATTACAAAATTTGACTTTTTTTTTAGTTTCTAATCGTATTTTGTGCTTTTTTGTGGAAAGTGTGTCATATAGTACTCAAACTCTTGCTTCAAAAGAGCAAGAAAAATCCTGTTAAAGAGTGGATCTCTCTGATTTACAGACATGCTGCTGTCCTCTGAAGAGAAGAGTAAATCTCCGCCCATGTTCCTCTGCTTCAAAGTGGGAAAGCCAATGAGGAAGTCCTTCGCCATTGGTCAGACTTCTAGCCCCACCCGCTCACATGCTGGAAGGGGGCGGCAGCCAGAGTACTGGTTTGCTGTGCAACAAGAAAGGTATGGAAGAGTGTTTGGGCGCGAGTCATTATAAAGTTTTCTAAACTTTGATCCTCAGTCTGGCGTAATGTGTGGAAAATAATTAATAATGTTGTTGCGTAATTTGTTGGAACGTTGTGTCGTTTCCATAGTTGAGTGGAAAAGGTTTACTGAGAGGAAATTGAATGCTTGTTAGAAATACTAACTGTCTGTCTGTCTATCTCTGTTTCTCTGTTTGTCTATCTGTCTGGTCTGTCTGTCTGTTTGTCTGTCTATGTGGCTGTATGTGTGTTTGTCTCTTGTCTATCTGTCTGTTTGTTTGTTTGTTTGTCTGTCTGTCTGTCTGTCTATGTGGCTGTCTATCTGTCTGTCTGTCTTTATGTTTCTGTCTGTTTGTCTATCTATCTGTCTGTGTGTTTGTCTCTTGTCTATCTGTCTGTTTGTTTGTTTGTCTGTCTGTCTATCTATGTGGCTGTCTATCTGTCTGTCTGTCTATGTTTCTGTCTGTTTGTCCATCTATCTGTCTGTGTGTTTGTCTGTTTGTCTGTCTATGTGTCTGTCTGTTTGTCTGTGTCTGTCTACCTATGTGGCTGTCTGTCTGTCTTTGTTTCTGTCTGTTTGTCTATCTGTCTGTCTGTTTGTCTGTGGCTGTCTGTCTATGTGGCTGTCTGTCTGTCTTTGTTTCTGTCTGTTTGTCTATCTGTCTGTCTGTGTGTTTGTCTGTCTGTTTGTCTGTGTCTGTCTACCTATGTGGCTGTCTGTCTGTCTTTGTTTCTGTCTGTCTGTATATCTATTTGTATGTCTGTCTGTGTATGTGTCTGTCTATGTGTCTGTCTGTCTGTCTATGTGTCTGTCTGTCGGTCTTTGTTTTTTTTTCTGTATGTTTGTTTGTCTGTCTGTCTATCTATGTGACTGTCTATCTGTCTGTCTGTCTGTCTTTGTTTCTGTGTGTTTGTCTGTCTATGTGTCTGTCTGTTTGTCTATGTGTCTGTCTACCTATGTGGCTGTCTGTCTGTCTTTGTTTCTGTCTGTCTGTATATCTATTTGTATGTCTGTCTGTGTATGTGTCTGTCTATGTGTCTGTCTGTCTGTCTATGTGTCTGTCTGTCGGTCTTTGTTTTTTTTTCTGTATGTTTGTTTGTTTGTCTGTCTGTCTATCTATGTGGCTGTCTATCTGTCTGTCTTTGTTTCTGTGTGTTTGTTTGTCTATGTGTCTGTCTACCTATGTGGCTGTCTGTCTGTCTTTGTTTCTGTCTGTCTGTATATCTATTTGTCTGTCTGTTTGTCTATGTGTTGTCTGTCTGTCTGTCTATGTGTTGTCTGTCTGTTTGTCTATGTGTCTGTCTGTTTGTCTATGTGGCTGTCTGTCTTTGTTTCTGTCTGTCTATTTGTCTGTCTGTTTGTCTGTCTATGTGACTGTCTGTCTGTCTTTGTTTTTTTTCTGTATGTTTGTTTGTCCGTCTGTCTATCTATGTGTCTGTCTACCTACGTGGCTGTCTGTCTGTATCTGTCTTTGTTTCTGTCTGTTTGTCTATCTATCTGTCTGTGTTTGTCTGTTTGTCTGTCTATGTGTCTGTCTACCTATGTGGCTGTCTGTCTGTCTTTGTTTCTGTCTGTCTGTCTATGTGTCTGTCTATCTATCTGTCTGTGTGTTTTGTCTGTCTTGTCCATCTGTCTGTGTGTCTGTCTATATGTCTGTCTGTCTTTTTATCTGTCTGTCTATCTATATATTTGTCTATTTGTCTGTCAGTCTGTATGTTTCTGTCTGTCTGTCTTTTTATCTCTATGTCTGTATCTCTGTTTATCTGTTTGTCTGTCTGTCTATTTGTCTGTCTATCTGTCTGTTTATTTATCTGTCTGTCTGTTTGTCTGCTTTATTACTCTGTATTGGTGCAAATAAATTAATGTGATTTTAAATATTTTTCATTGTTCATATAGTGAAAAGCAGCGTGAAAACATGCCTTGTTTGTTTTTGTTGTATTATTTTATAATTAGAATGTTTTCTAAAGGCTCAAATATAGATTTAGATCAAATATATGGTTATCATTTTTAGACCAATTGTGAAAATTGTTTTGACTGTTCATGTATTCTGTTTTCAGGGTGGATCACCTGTACTCGTTCTTCATCCAGTGGTCTCCAGATGCGTACGGTAAAGACGCTCATGATCAGGGCTTCGTGGTGGTGGAGAAAGATGAGCTCACCATGATTGATAACTTCTTTAGTGATCCGGTTCCTCGCAGTTGGGAGGCGAGATAACAATACACACATTTTATTAACGTTGTCACAATCTGATTCAAGAGAGCGTATGAGAATGTGCTGTATTTACTGCATATGTGTGTGTTTGTTCTGTAGATCATCACGATTAATGAAGCAAAGAGACGTCAGAGCTTCAGCTTTGAGGATGATGAACTTCTAGATCTTCTGCCTGTGTTGATGGACTCCAGCACACTCCTGGACGACATGCATGTTGAGAAGGTCTCGCCTCATATACACACACATGTAACAATTCATGTTTAAAGGTCCATTGAAGACCACATTAACTCTTTAAGCTCTGAAGGTGTTTTTAAAGATTTCCTGTCTCAGTGGCATACCCAAAATTAAAGGCTTATAACTAAAAAAAAACAGGGTCAAGTGTTTGGTATCAGCCTAAGAAACTGCTGAAAAATCACACTAAAATTGAGCCAGAAATGTATTTTTTTCTTATTTGACATTATATCATGTCAACTGTATCTGAGAAACTGTTTGTGTTGATACGACAAAGCAATCAGAAGTTATAGCATTACAAAAATAATTTATCATAGTGTCCAAAAACATCTCCAAACAAATAAAACATAATAATTGTACATAAGAACTAATTACACATGCAAACACAACAATGACTAAAGGTTTGCATAGCATGCAGACATGATTTTAGTAATGATATTGCATAGAATGAGTTTCATTCTGTGCCATTTGAGTCATCGAGTCATGTACTTGATGCCTTCTCCTGGTGGCCTTATGTACAGTGCTGTGAAAAAGTATTTGCCCCCTTCCTGATTTCTTCTGTTTGTGTGTATTTTTCATACTAAATTGTTTTAGATCTTCAAATGAGATGCAATATAAAACAAAGGCAACAAAATACAGTTTTCTCCCCTTTCCTCCCCAATTTGGAATGCCCAATTCCCAATGCGCTCTAAGACCACGTCGAATCTCAGTTGCCTCCGTGTATCTTATCACGTGGCTTGTTGAGCCTGTTACCACGGAGACATAGCGCGTGTGGAGGCTTCACGCTATTCTCCGCGGCTACCACACGCCCCACCGAGAGCAAACCACATTATAGCGACCACGAGGAGGTTACCCCATGTGACTCTACCCTCCCATAGCAACCGGGCCAATTTGGTTGCTTAGGAGACCTGGCTGGAGTCACTCAGCATGCCCTGGATTCGAACTTGCGACTCTGGGGGTGATAGTCAGCGTCTTTACTTGCTGAGCTACCCAGGCCTCCCAAAATACAGTTTTCAAATATATATATTTTTTTATTGAAGCAAAAAAGTTATCTAACACACATCACCCGCTTCCTGGATGAGTCGTCGCTGTGCTCTTTGGAGGAATTTAGGAAGGTTGGTCACTTCTGGGAAGGTTCACTACTGTGCCAAGTTTTCTCCATTTGGTTAACGCGCTTTGGGAGGAATACAATTTCTAATACTAAAACATCTGAAATTTTACAACAATTTCATCTAAATATCACAGAGGGGCTGCTTGCCTCTATATTTTTATTCAGATAGAATTATTATTTTTTAAGTATTTAAGTCTTGACGTGATGCAAACGTGCTGACTTGTGTTGTTGTTCTTGTCATATACCTTTAACAAATACTTAAACAGGTAGTTAGAGGGCAGTTCACCCAAAAATGAAATTTCTGTCATTATTCACCCTCAAGTCTGCGTGAATTTGCCTCTTACGTAGAACACCAAAGGAGATGTTTGGCAGTATATCTCAGTCACCATTCACTGTCACTGCATCTTACTTTCCATACAATAAAAGTGAATGGTGACTGAAACAGTCTCCCTGACATCTCCTTTTAAGTTCAATGGAATAAAGTCGTACAGGTTTGCAACAACACGAAGGTGAGTAAGTGATGACAGAATTTTCATTTTTGAGTGAACTGTCACTTTAAGAGTACAAGTCAACACTCAACAGTTACATTAAAAATGTCAGTTTAATGTTGACAAAATGAATTAAAATTCGTAATTAATTAAATCTGGAGAACCTTGCTTATATAACGTATATTAAAGATAGACAGATTTTCTTATGATGTAACCTTTATTATTAATATTACTATATTATTATTGTTTATGCACATATTTATTAAAACTGCTCTAGAGAGATGAGAGATGTAGCCTAATAGCTGCAGCTGAGCAGTTCTGGTTGCATTTATTTATTTATATATTGCACTATTTCTGCACGATATGAAAGCCGGTAACACTAGATCGCCCCAACATCGCACGCTTGCAGTGTCGACAGCTTAGTTGATTATAAACAGGAGAGAGGCGGTGCAACGTCATTCTCGTGTCGTGTGAACGGGTTTATAGATCTGTAACATCTTAAGTTCAGTAAATATGCACTTCATCACTGCGCACGCTCACACTGAACTCAACAAGCGTTTAATGAGCAGCTGAAAGCGGTACGAGAGAGAGAGAGAGAGAGAGAGAGAGAGAGAGAGAGAGACGCAGAAGAGCTGAATTATTCGTCCAGATTGTGGAATTACAATTTGATACAAAGACAAGATTATTGATTTGATTTGTTTATCTGTATGGATTGGTTTACCAGTTCTCAGCGACATGTTAAAATGAAGGAAATAGTGCAGAAATTCCTCACGTTATGAACGTGGAACGTGCGGGATTTATTAAATTTGTGCGCAAATCCCGCAGCAAATTTCAGGCCCTGATGATTATGATGATAATAATGGTTATTATAACTACATTAAGAAATTACAGAAATATATTAGGCCTACAGTTGTATTAAAATAACTAATAATAACTAAATGTGTATTATTTTTATTATTATTATTATACCCGATTAATATTTCTCTAATAATTGAATAAACTTGTACGTGGCATTTCTGTGGGATCTCATTAAACCTTTGAGATGATCTCACCTCCTCTTCTGTCCACAAAAACCTGGTGTCAATGGGTTGTTTAAGATTTATATATAGGAACTTGTAGTGAATAATGAAAGTGAATTTGGAGCGCACGTTACCAAACCGAAACCAACGCAACACGTCTGTTATTCTGTGCACGAGATGAAACTCATGGAGCAGCTCAGAACAGAGCTCCACACGAGCATCACGTACAAACTGTTTGATTAAATCACATCTCGGTCCTTTGCAGTTTAATATGCACATAAGGTCATATCTTTATTTCGATTTTATTTTGCTGGATCGTTCATCCCTACACAATGCAATAGAAAGAATTGTTGTTTTAACGTCATTTCATGGCATGCACTAATTTTATCATCACATGCAATTTGGACTGCAAGCTCTCAACTTGAGTTTCTTCTTTTGCCTTGACGTTGGAGATTCAGTAGTGGCGGAGCGCTGCTGCAGGAAAGCGGTGCAGGAAACACTTATATAAGCCCATCCGAGCTTAAAGGGTTAAACGGCCTTCACAACACACTTTAACTTTGGTAGTGTGCTGTTTTTCAAGTAATAATTAAGGCAGGGCTTGATTTTATCCAGTGGGATGTGATTGGACTATAAAATGTAGGCTGATATTACTGGTTAATAGTGCTGTTTTTCCCTGCCCACTTGGTGACATCAGCAGAAAAGAAAAGTTGTTTCAGAGGCGGAGCAAATTGTTATATTGTTACATTTTTATATATTACGAAGACTGTAGAATAACATGCACTGATGAATGGAACATTGTGATCAATTTTGACTTTGTCCTCGGCAGTTGGCGACTCGTTTGCCAGCGCGTGTTCAGGGGTATCCATGGCAACTGGTGTACAGTACGGTGGTACATGGAACCAGTTTGAAAACCCTGTACAGAAACCTGATGGAGCTGGACTGCCCCGTGCTGCTGGTCATTAAAGACATGGACAACCAGGTACCCACTAGGGATTTACACAAGTATTCAACTAATAGAGTACTCATTCAGCTTTAAATACTAGACTAGTAAAAACACTACTCTTATATCGCAGTTTAATTTTCTTTTGCGCCTTTACCTGCCGTGGGCAACAATGAAACGGCTTCTCTCACCTACATCTCAATGCATTGGGTGGCACTGTGCATGCATGACATTGTTTAAGGAATAGTTCACCCAAACATGACAATTCTGTGATTTATTTAAAGGGATTATTTTTGCTTCAGAAGATTTAGAATGTATGTTTCTATGTGTGAGTGCAAATATTTTTTTGTCATTTTTTAATCAAGATGATGATGTATATGCATAGTGCTCATTTTTTCATAAGAAAAACAAGTTCAGATGTAGTTAAAATGAGCTTATTTTGAAACCGCTGTAAGAGTTTTACAATAGGCTATATAAATGTCACGTTTGTGTCGTTATGCATTTCATAATGCATTTCGAGTGAACTCTACTACAAAATTACTCAAAATGCCCATGTTCTTTCAGACATTTTTTTTCTTTCTCCCAATTTGGAATGGCCAATTCCCAATGTGCTTTTAAGTCCTCGCGGTCACGTAGTGATTCGCCTCAATCCGGGTGGCGAAGGACGAATCCCAGTTGCCTCCGCGTCTGAGATCGTCAACCCGCGCATCTTATCACGTGGCTTGTTGAGCACGTTGCCATGGAGACATAGCGCGTGCATCCACACTCAACCCACCACGCGCCCCACGAACCACATTATAGGGATCACGAGGAGGTTACCCCATGTGACTCTACCCTCCCTAGTAACCGGGTCAATTTGGTTGCTTAGGAGACCTGGCTGGAGTCACTCAGCACGCCCTGGGATTCGAACTAGCAAACTCCAGTGGTGGTAACCAGCGTCTTTTACCACTGAGCTACCCAGGCCCCGTTTCAGACATGTTTAAAAGTAGTGATTCATTGGTACTTTTGCTTTTGATTCATATAACTTGGCAGTTCTTGGCTCATTTGGAGTCACCAAAAACATACAGTATATACATATAAACATATTAACGTAACCAAAAGACCAGTTCAGTGAGATTGTAGAATCGCTCCAGTTGGATCAGTGAGTGAGTTGTTAACCCCTTAAACTCTATGGACCCAACAGCGAGTCCAAAGGGGGCACTATATTGCGAAAAACAATTACGCTTAAAACGTTAAAGTCTCTGTATACATAAGTCAGGCATATGAGGTATCGTTTGAAAGCTGAGAATCTGAAATTTTCAGAATCATTTCTGCATTTATGGTACTTAAAATAACAAAATAAGACCTTAAAACATTTGCTTGAAAATGGGCGCCCCCTAGTGGTATTGGGGTAGAAATATTTATATGAAAATAAGTCTTTAACATAGCCCTTAAATAAAGTCATATATTAAATAAAAGCTCTCACTCTCAGGAATGTGACTGTATAGCCAAAAACTTTATATCTGCTTTTACCTTGGAGAGTTTTCCAAAAAATGAGCCATTTTTTACTTGTTTGTGAGCTTGCTTGTGTGAATAATCCAGTGTTATATCTTAGATGTCCAGAACAAAATATGCCATCCAGCATAAAAAGCATGCAAAACAAATCATCAGAAAAAAATGTTTCCGACTATTGATGATAAAATGTAAGGGGTGGATCTCAGCTTTCTAATGACACCTAGATTGAGCTTCTAGTCCACTCAGAGGCCGAGATATTCAATGAAATAATGAAGGTGGTGCATGAACTGAAAATTAGACTGAATGTCTATGGACAAGCACAACTGTGAGGGCTAAAATGCATTAGAGCGCCACCTACATTTCAGATCTGTATCTGAAATTCATTTTTTCTAGTGTTTGCTGTCATGTAGTGGAATAAAATGAGGCTTTTCAAAGAAGAGAGTAAACAGAACCAGAATTACATGTTTACTAATTTAGGACGACAATTTTTACTTTATTTTTTTTATTCTGTTTATCATCAGATTATATAAACACATACAATATTATTTATGAATAATTGGAGTCTTTTTGTATCATTTGGGGGGTTCTCTGAAAAATGAGACCATTTGCAATTAGTCTACAGTATGTGTGAATGGTGAGCTTTTAAAATTGAGTGTGAAAAATTTTGGGTGGCAGCCCAAAAATGCGCCAGAGTATAAGGGGTTAACTCAAGAACTGCTCCGCTGTTCGTGTCCAGTCTGCAAACTGGTTCAAAATAACGTTAAGGAATCGTACATCAGTAATGTTTCAGAATTTCCTTTGCATTTCTTGTGCTGTAGATGTTAGACGATGTTGGGCTAATTATGTGAAAGCAGCTGCTACTGCTGCTGCTGCTGTCTAAAATAAAGATCATCATTTTCTCCTGCAGGTTTTTGGAGCGTTTTCCACTCATCCGTTTAGAGTCAGTGAACACTGTTACGGGACAGGAGAGACCTTCCTCTACACGTTTTGTCCTGAGATCAAGGTGTGTGTTTATAAGTGTTTCTCTGAGACAGATCAGAGTTTTTAGCGTAAATGTGCTGCTTGTGCCACCTAGTTTTGGTTGGATATGCGTGTCTGTATGCCGAAGAAGTGTGTGTGTGTGTGTGTGTGTGTGTGTGTGTTTGTGTGTGGTGGGGGTTTGGGGGTTGGGACCATCCCACCAAGTTTGGGATCTCTAGGGCAGAAAAAATAGAGAAATTCAAAAATATGAGAAACGGAGTTTCAGCATCTTTGGTGTTTGGACCCCTAATGATGCACTCCAGAAACTTTGCATGTGTACATTTCTGAAATCCAAAAACTAGATACAGGTATCAAGTATAAACTGTCGCTTTAACCCAATATCTCTGGGATTTAACCATATAGGGTCTTAAATTAAGATACAAAGAGGTAAGTTTATTTTGAACCAGAATCAAAAATCATTAATACTTCTGGAGTTATAGGCGTTCCACTATCAGAACACATTGCTAGGTTGTTGTGGGTGGTTGCTAGGGTCTTCTGTGTGGTTGCTTGGTGGTTGCTTACTGACCCAAGTCAAAACAGTCCAAACCCAGGTCTAGATTGCACAATTTACATGCAAAAGATTAATACTTTGTGTAATGGGTTTGTTCAATTACTATCCCTTACTATGTGGACGTTTTTATTAATAGCTTACAATTAATAATTTTGTGTTCAGGTGTACCGCTGGACTGGAGAGAACTCTTACTTTGTGAAAGGAAACACAGACTCTCTTCAGATTGGAGGAGGCAGGTGAGTCCAGCAACACGCTAACATCCTATACATGTGTGTGTGTGTCCCTCAAAGTTGTATGATTGACGCTCAACTGTCCTCTTCTCAGGGGTCATCTAGGTCTGTGGCTGGACGCTGACCTTTACCACGGTACCACATCCAAATGCTCCACCTTCAATAACCTGCCGCTGTCCTCCAAACAAGACTTCATCGTCCAGAATCTGGAGGTGTGGGCGTTTCAATGAGCGCATGCATAGACACGCCTATATACCCATATGCACTGTGAAACTTGCGACACCCAGCACGGCATGACAAACCGTTCGCTCTACCTGACACCCGAATGAGGGTGTAGCTTTATCCTGTACTGTACGAAGGTATTTAGATGGATTAATCCGTGTCCAACCCAATGTGGTTTTCGATGTGCCCTAAAATGGGGTCATAAATGGGGTGGTTTTACTCCTGTAAAGCCTGACGAGAGTTGCCTAGGTTTACTGGTCTGAGATCGTTTAGACTTTAAGAATATCAAGAGGGAAGTTTGTGGCTGCCTTAACCTTCAATTGAAACGCTATCCCAGCATGCAATATTCTCTACAGATGTTCTCCTGCTGAAATATAATCAATATATTAACGCATATGTGAATAAAAAAAAAAATAATAGACTGTGTATGTGTTCAGGGCTGAAGAACTTGTGGCTTTTTATCTTATAACACAACAAAAACTGAATTTACGCCATTTGGTCCCATCAATGGAAATAATTTTTTTAATTGACAACATGGAGATTTGACGTATTTAGTTGGCATATTTTCATTGCGTTTTAAGAGAGCTCATGGAACGAAATGTTCATAGCTGGGGAACCCATTATTTGCTTCGTCTATGATGACAAAATGACAATGTTTGCCATTTGGTATTACGTCAGGGCCAGTCGCTCAGAAGTATTTTTTAGTTTACAGCAAAGTGCTGCCGTATTTTCATATTTGTTTGAAAAAAGCGCAAGGGATCATGTTAATGACACCAACAAAATGTTTAAAGAAGATACAAGCCCTGAGTTGTCCAGCTAAAACAACTATTTTTCACCATTTGGCAAATTGATTGCGTCAGGGCCAATCGCTTGAATAGAAGAGACTTCATCTTCTAAGATAACAAAGCAATAATTTATTGCAACAGTTTTTCAGCATTTGGTGGACAAATGTTGCGTCAGAACTATTTGTTCGAACAAAGTATTTTTTCGTTTACAACATGGACGTTTGACGTGTTTAGTTGCCGTATGTTAATTTTGTTTGAAGAGAGTACAAGGAATGACACTCACGATATTAAAATGTTCCGAAATGTTCATAGAAAGTACAAGCCACGAGCTGTCCAGCTAAGAAGACAAAATGCCAATTTCCACCATTCTGTGACCAAATCTGTTGTGTCACGGCCAGTCGCTACAAAATAAAGTCTTTTTTTATTTATTTACAACATGGAGATTTGATTTGTTTAATTGGCATATTTTCATTTTGTTTTAACAGTTTTATCGAAATGTTTATAGAAGATACAAGCCCTGAGTTGTCAACTAATCTTAAATTTCTCGCCATTCGTAGGCCAAATTCATTGCGTAATGACCAGTCGCTTGAATATATGGAGACCTGAGATTACAATCGAACATTTTTTGGTTATTTGGTGTCCGTTGCGTCAGGTCCATTTGCTCGAATAGAAAGTATTTTTCCATTTACAACATGGAAATTTTATTTGTTTAGTTGACGTTTATTTTATTTCGTTTTGAAGAGAGCACAACTACTCGTGGCTTGTATCTTCTAAGATAACAAAATGCCAATTTCGCCATTTTGGTGACCAAATCTATTGCGTCACGGCTAGTCGCTTCAATAGAAAGTGTTTTTCCATTTACAACATGGAAGTTTGACGTGTTTAGTTGTAGTATGTTCATTTTGTTTGAAGAGAGCTCAAGGAATGACACAATTATATCTTAATTGTTCATAGAAAGTACAAGCCACGAGTTGACCAGCTAAGAAGACAAAATGCCAATTTCCGCCATTCGGTGACCAATCTATTGTCACGGCCAGTCGCTTCAATAGAAAGTGTTTTTTTTAATTTAAAACATGGAGATTTGATTTGTTAAGTTGGCATATTTTCATGTTTGTTTGAAAAGAGCAGAAGGAATGATGTAAATGACACTGACAAAATGTTACAAAATGTTTGTAGAAGATACAAGACCGAGTTGCCAGCAAAGCGGCAATTTTTCGCCGTTCTGTGTCCATAATTCATTGCGTCAGGGCCAGTCACTTGAATCGAAAGAAAATCTGGAAAAACTTGATCTAAGATACCAAAGCAACAATTTTTTTCAGACACTTTTTCAGCATTTGCTGGCCAAATCAGTTGCATCGGATCCATTCGCTCGAATAGAAAGTATTTTTTAGATTACAACATGAAAATTTGACGTGTTTTGTTGGCGTTTTTTCACTTCATTTGAAGACCATGCAAGGAATGACGCAAATTATATCGAAATGTTCATAGCTGAAGAACTTGTGGCTTGTATTTTCTAAGGCAACAAAACGACAATTTCCACATTTCAATTACCAAATCTATTGCGTCACGGCCAGTCGCTTCAATAGAAAGTGTTTAATTTACAACATGGAGATTTGGTTTATTTAGTTGGCATATTTTCATTTCGTTTTTTTTTTCAGATAAAAGCCCTGTGAGGACAACTAAGTGACAGTTTCTCACCATTCGTTGGCGAAATTCATTGTGTCATGTCCAGTCGATTGAATAGAAAGGAGATCTGGAGGACTTGATCTTCTAAGATTACGATCAACAGTTTTTTCCGAAAATTCGAAGCATTTGGTGGCCATTGCGTCAGGATAGAATAGAAAGTATTTTTCCATTTACAGCATGGAAATTGTATGTGTTTAGTTGACGTTTTGTTTATTTCGTCTGAAGAGAGCACAACAAACTTGTGGCTTGTATATTCCAAGACAACAAAATGCCAATTTCTGCCATTCGGTGACCAAATCTATTGCGTCACGACCAGTCGCTTCAATAGAAATAGTTGGCATATTAAGGCATATAAGGAATGACGTAAATAATATTGAAATGTTACAAAATGTTCTAGCTGGAGAACTTGTGGCTTGTATGTTCTAAGACACACACAAAATAAATCTGCCATTCGGTGGCCAAATCCATTGCATCAGGACCAGTCGCTCGAATAGGAAATATATTTAGTTTACAGCGTGGAGATTTGATGTGTTTATTTATGTGTTCATGTTCGTTTAAAAGTGAGCACATGTAAACTGTACTTGTGTAATACAAAGGGAAACCGCATATCCAATTTGTGGACCAAAGCAATTTATTTGCATTGTTTTCAAGTAGAGGTTTTATGTTTTGTTTATTTTTATTTTGCTTTTTGAAATACTTATTTTATATATTGAATGTGAAATGTATCATATTCCTACATGATGATTGTTTTACTGTTTTGTGATATTTTAGGGACCTTGTCTAGTGTAAAGTTATTCTAAAGGGATGATGAGCACTTGAAATGATGCCAGTATTACTTGTGAACACTATGTTAAATGCACGGCTGAAATCACTATCATGTCACACTTGCAGTCGCGGTTTGTTTCATGAACTGTCACTGTTTTTGTGTAAAATCGAGCGCCTTAAAAATTGGTGTGCAATTACTTTTGACCAATGTTTATTGTTCGTGGTCTGTTTTATCACTACAGTTAGTGTGTAGATCTTTGGAAGTGTCCACTAGTTTCACTACATCACCGCAGCTGTGGGCACTAACTAGCTGCTGACTCCATTCCAAAACCGTATATTTGGTCCATGTTGTAGAACGTGCCAAAAAGAGCTACGTCTACAAATATTTCACTCTAAATGTTTCAAAAATTCAAGTCTGTGATTTCAAACCCGTCACGCTGTTTATTTATGTGTGTTAACCAATTATTGTGTATTTATTGTGCATTTTCTGTGTTTTAAAGTGAACCAAATAAATGCAATAAACGAAGACTCAAGTTTCATCAATAGTTATTTAGAAGGGGGTGGAGTTACACCAGACTGCTATTAAATAACTTTATTTGTTTCAAATCAAACATTCACAATAAACAAAACAAACGTTATCCCTGAGATGCCCTTGAGTTGCAATTTACAACAAAGAACAGTGCAAGCTTACAAAGAAAAATACAAAGCATAAACATATTAGACTGCCATGAAAGATTTAATAATTAGGGTTGAGAACCGGAATACCGGAATCGGATTATTTTTGTGACTTTTGGTTCCGTTAACGGTTCCCCTGCGTGTGTTTTCCGCCGATGCGGCTGGAACACTGTACTGAAATACTCTGACAGTGTTTCCAGCAGTGCATTTCTGCAGCAGCGCTGCCCTCTACTGGGTCAAAAGCGTAAAACACACAAACAAATGACTCCTATGAGCCGGCTCTACAGTGTGAAACAGACGGTGCTTCCGGAACGGTCCGATTACCGAAAGGATGACTCGTATGAGCCGATTCTTTTGAATCTAAAGCGTGAAACATACAGCGCTTCCGGTCTAGTCCGGTATAGTATTAATCTTACACTGATGTGCAAATTATGAATGTCCAACTTGAAATTAAATAAGAACTGTTGAAGTCTTACAAGCTTGATACGTCATGTGACTTTAGACCTGTGAGACTTTAAAGAGCACCTATTACGTGCCTAATTTTGTTTTAAAGGTCTCATACAATAGATTTACATGCATTCAAGGTCAAAAAACACTTTAATTTGCTCATAATTTAAATTGCAGCATTACCTTTTTTCCCCAGTGTCAAAAACGACTCGTTCGATGATCCGTTCTAAAGGATTCATTCTAAACTCCTCCTTTCAGAGAGCCTACTCTGCTCTGATTGGTCAGATGTCCCAGTCTGTTGTGATTGGTCTACCGCTTAGTGTAGTGTTTGAGGGCAGGACAAAGCTGTTCGCGAGCAGCCAATGAAGACCAGAGGCGGGTTTTTTGTTACCAAATTACGTAGGTTAGTACAGGAAGTAAGTCTGGAATTACTAACGACTCGTTTCAGGTGTTCAGAATCGGTTCTTTCTTTTGGGAGTCAATAACTCCATTTGTCGTGCACTTTGATTTTTGAAACTTTGCAGACTTTTTTACATTCACAAACAGCTATAAAACACACTACATGAAAGGTAAAGTTTGAAAACCCATAATAGGTGCTCTTTAAACAAGCAGTGCAGTCACTGACTGGTTGTTGATATGACAATGTTTAATTAAAGATACACGAGTTTTGTAATACAAGGAATTTTATATTTAAAAAATGAATGAAATATGCTATCACATTTCTTGTTTGTTTAGATACAGTCCAGATATAGCCTAGTTAGGATCAATTATTGGATTGGATGTATGTCTCTAAAAAGTCAGCAAGCACACCTTTTACAAGAATTGTGTTAAATTTGTTATATCTTTAAAGGATCTCATCATTTGGCAACAGTCTGCAGAGTGAAGTAAATCCAATAAGAACTGCATTACTCATTTTCAAATGATTCTTCCTCAGAAGTACTAAAAGAACTACTGGAACCGTTAAGAGGAATCGGAACCGGAATCGTAAAATTCCTAACGATTCCCATCCCTATTTATAACGTTCTGTTTTTTTTACTTTCCTACGGAGCCGCTTAAAGGGACAGGGCGAGATTTTTTTTATTTTCTGAAATAGCTTGCATTCCCTCACAATAAGTTTACCATGGTTTTACTACAGTAACCATATTTTAACCATGATGTTCATAGTGAAACCACAGTGATAATACAGGAAAACGAAAATTATGGTTATAAAAATTATAATTGTGATGACACTAAAATAAGGTTACATTTGTTAACATTAGTAAACATGGACTAAAGCATTTATTAATCATGTTTCATGTTAATTTCAACATGATTAAAATCAAAAGTTGTATATGTTAACATTAGTTATTGTACTATGAACTAACATTAACAGTGAAAATGTTTTTATTAACAAAGATTAAGAAACATTGTAAATATTTTGTTCATTGTAAGTTAATGATAACTAATGCATGTACTAACTTTAACAAATGTAACCTTATAATAAAGTGCTACCAATATTGTAGACTGTAGTAACTACAGTCATGTTTTTTCTATAGTAATATTGTAGTAACCATGATTGTTGTAGGCTGTGGTGGTGGGGGTGTGGGTGTGGGTGTGGTTGAGTGCCGGCTTGTGAATGGAAAGCGAGATTAGGAGATGAGAACAGTAAGGATCATCACCTGGCAATGATGGACTCTAACAGCTGTTTGTCATTGCAGTGAGAGTGGTGACGGCGTTTAAGAGCGAGCCAGATGTCAGTGAGGAGAGAGAGCTGCCACACACACTAAGTCTGTGCTACTATTAAAATTACGCTGAAACGCGAGTTTGTTTTTGTAAAAATAAAAAGTACCTTTTTGAGTTGGATCTCGCTGTCTCCCACTTCCTCCTTTCCATTAAGAAGAGAATTGTTACATAGGCTAACCATGTTTTTATTTTTTTTTTTGTTTGTTTGAAGGAAACCATGGTTTTACTATTGTAATATTGTGGTAACTATGAAAAGTATGTTAAGTAACCATGTTTTTTTTTTTGGGTGGAAACCATGGTTTTAATTCGGTATACTGTATCCATATAGTAACCATGGTTTTACTATAGATTAACCATGGTTAATTTTGTGGTTACTATCGTTTTACTAAAAATACCATGGAACTTGTAGTAAAATCAAAATAAACACAAATTGTATTACCATAGTGTTTGTTTTCCTGTATTAGTAGGCCTACTGTGGTACTATTGCAATAAGTTTTACATTTCTTCCCAATAAGTTTTGCTTGCCCTCTTAATAAGTTTTGTGTTCCCTCGCAATAATGGCTGCAATGGTGTTCTAGGTTTCTAAGCAGTGGCTAGGAGGTTACTTAGATGTTTGGATTGGTTGCTAGGCTGTTGCTGTGGTGTTTGAGGTTTCTAGGCAGTGGCTAAGAGGTTACTAAGGTGTTTAAATGGTTGCTAGGCTGTTGCTATGGTGTTTGAGGTTTCTAGGCAGTGGCTAGGAGATTACTAAGGTGTTTGGTTGCTAGGTGGTTGTTATGGTGTTCTAGGTTTCTAGGGAGTGGCTTGGTGGTTACTAAGATGTTTGGAGTGGTTGCTAGGCTGTTGCTAGTTGGTTGCTATAATGTTTGAAGTAGTTTCTAACCAGTGGCTTGGAAGTTACTAAGGTGTTTGGAGTGGTTGCTAGGCTGTTGCTAGTTGGTTGCTATAATGTTTGAAGTAGTTTCTAAGCAGTGGTTAGGAGGTTACTAAGATGTTTGTAGTGTTTGCTAGGCTGCTGTTGCTATGGTGTTTGGAGTGTTTGCTAGGCTGTTGCTATGATGTTTGGAGTGTTTGCTAGGCTGTTACTATGGTGTTTGAGGTTTTTAGGCAATTGGCTAGGAGGTAACTAAGGTGTTTTAATTGGTTGCTTGGCTGTTGCTAGTTGGTTATGTTGTTCGAAGTGGTTTCTAGGCAGTGGCTAGAAGGTTCCTAAGATGTTTGGATTGGTTGCTAGGCTGTTGCTAATTGGTTGCCATAAATTTTGAAGCGGTTTCTAAGCAGTGGCTAGGGGGTTACTAAGATGTTTGGAGTGTTTGCTAGGCTGTTGCTAGTCGGTTGCTATAATGTTTGAAGTGATTTCTAAGCAGTGGTTAGGGGGTTACTAAGATGTTTGGAGTGTTTGCTAGGCTGTTGTTGCTCTGGTGTTTGGAGTGTTTGCTAGGCTGTTGCTATGGTGTTTGGAGTGTTACTAAGATGTTTGGATTGGTTGCTAGGCTGTCGCTAATTGGTTGCTATAATGTTTGAAGTAGTTTCCAAGCAGTGGCTAGGAGTTTACTAAGATGTTTGGATTGGTTGCTAGGCTGTTGCTAATTGGTTGCTATAATGTTTGAAGTGGTTTCTCAGCAGTGGCTAGGGGGTTACTAAGATGTTTGGAGTGTTTGCTAGGCTTTTGTTAGTTGGTTGCTATAATGTTTGAAGTAGTTTCTAAGCAGTGGCTAGGAGGTTACTAAGATGTTTAAATTGGTTGTTAGGCTGTTGATAGTTGGTTGCTGTAATGTGTGAAGTGGTTTCTAAGCAGTGGCTAGGGGGTTACTAAGATGTTTGGAGTGTTTGCTAGGCTGTTGTTGCTCTGGTGTTTGGAGTGTTTGCTAGGCTGTTGCTATGGTGTTTGGAGTGTTACTAAGATGTTTGGATTGGTTGCTAGGCTGTCGCTAATTGGTTGCTATAATGTTTGGAGTGGTTTCTAAGCAGTGGCTAGGGGGTTACTAAGATGTTTGGAGTGTTTGCTAGGCTGTTGTTGCTCTGGTGTTTGAAGTGTTTGCTAGGCTGTTGCTATGGTGTTTGGAGTGTTACTAAGATATTTGTATTGGTTGCTATGCTGTCGCTAATTGGTTGCTATAATGTTTGAAGTAGTTTCCAAGCAGTGGCTAGGAGTTTACTAAGATGTTTGGATTGGTTGCTAGGCTGTTGCTAATTGGTTGCTATAATGTTTGAAGTGGTTTCTCAGCAGTGGCTAGGGGGTTACTAAGATGTTTGGAGTGTTTGCTAGGCTTTTGTTAGTTGGTTGCTATAATGTTTGAAGTAGTTTCTAAGCAGTGGCTAGGAGGTTACTAAGATGTTTAAATGGGTTGTTAGGCTGTTGATAGTTGGTTGCTATAATGTGTGAAGTGGTTTCTAAGCAGTGGCTAGGGGGTTACTAAGATGTTTGGAGTGTTTGCTAGGCTGTTGCTGCTATGGTGTTTGAAGTGTTTGTTGGGCTGTTGCTATGGTGTTTGAGGTTTTTAGGCAGTGGCTAGGAGACAACTAAGGTGTTTAATTGGTTGCTAGGCTGTTGCTAGTTGGTTGTAATGGTGTTTGAAGTGGTTTCTAGGCAGTGGTGAGGAGGCTATTAAAATGTTCTGATTGGTTGCTATGATATATGAAGTGGTTTCTAGGCAGTGGCTGGCACCAGGATGTCTACACCCAAAAGGCACCATTTCCAGTAAAAGTCAAAGAAATCTGCGAGAATCAACGTCATAGAACTCTCTCACAAAAGCTGAAATCTACACCTGAATATCACCACAGTGTGATAAATTGCAAATCACCTTGCTGCCCCTTCTTCTCTCTCCCCCTTCTCCCCTTCATCAGCTCTGGACCAACACAAAAGACACAAGATTTATATGTAAAAATATAACAAATACCATGAAAACAAAGAATGCAACTGTATGTGTTTGATATCATTTAAGAGGTCTCTGTGCGACTGGTATAGTGGTCTCTTTCCCATGCTGATAAAACTATAGGTCTTTGCCAAATACTGCATAATTCTGGAGGTCTATCCCCCTCCTTGACCTACAATTTAAATGATCTCCTGTATGTTAACAGGTTAAACCCCAGGAGGTCAAGAACCCATTCACCCCCAAATTCTCATTGTTCAAAGGATAATACCATTTGGTACACAATGTTTATTCTGTCTGGGTATTTAAGGAAAGTTGGCAAGAAGCTCGGGGAATCTGTAAGCAGATCTCCCATGCTTTGCCGTTGCATGTAGTTTTGTCAGGTATGTTTCTTTGACTTGTCTTTTATTTTTAGAAATGTTTATTTATTCTGATCATGTGTGAAACTGGCTTTGATTGATTTTGTAACTTACATTTTAAATCCTTCCTGGCAAATAAATTGTTATTATTTGATTTATTCTGTATTCATCCGAAATCATTTATCACCGCTAGATTCGAGGGACATCTTTTGTTACGCAAACTTATGTCCAGGATAATGATCATTACTGGAGCTTATGAATAGGAGAAAACCACGTAAGACTACCAGTCACTGCTTATCACCGTCTTAGCAAGTTTTATGAAACGTGACTAAATAA
Organism: Myxocyprinus asiaticus; assembly: GCF_019703515.2. Taxonomy (NCBI): domain Eukaryota; kingdom Metazoa; phylum Chordata; class Actinopteri; order Cypriniformes; family Catostomidae; genus Myxocyprinus; species Myxocyprinus asiaticus. The sequence goes on along the minus strand of NC_059362.1, from coordinate 46,270,043 downwards.
AACTATCATCTGGTTATGAGCAAGCAGTAGGCGGCCGAACCAGATGATATTAGTAAACCCTGCAACTGCTGACTATGAACGGGCTGGCGATTTTGTGTCTGTGAGATCTATGTAATTAATCGGCCGGCATATGACTCTAAGCGACAACCAGACCCGAATGAAAGGATAATGAAAATTAAGATGATTCAGAGTAATCAATAACTTAAAAAGATCAAATTAAAATAATGATCAGAAGTTAATTAGAGCTGTAATCTAAATTAGAGGTCAACTTAAATTGGAGGCAGATTAATATAAAATTGGAGTCAGATAAAATGAATAACGGAATCAATTTGTAAAGTGTAAATTAACAATAATTGCTTCAGTGCTCAGAAAAGACAGAACAACGCAGAGACCTTCAAGGGGCCATTCTATTGGAATCCGACACCGGAACAAATAGTTTGGTTTTGTACCCCTTTTACACTAGCCTGTTGCTAGTTGGTTGCTATGGTATTTGGAGTGGTTGCTAAGCTGCTGCTAGGTGGCTGCAATGGTGTTCTAGGTTTCTAGGCAGTGGCTAGGAGGTTACTAAGGTGTTTAAATTGGTTGCTAGGCTATTGCTATGGTGTTTGGAGTTTTTGCTAGGAGGTTACTAAGGTGTTAAAATTGTGTGTTAGTTTGTGTCTGTGAGTGTGAGTTTGTTTTTGTGTGAGTGTGTGTGTGTGTGTGTGTGTGTGTGTTTGTTTGTTTGTGTGAATGTGTGTGAGAGAGAGAGAGAGAGAGAGAGAGAGTGTGTGTGTGTGTGTGTGTGTGAGAGAGAGAGAGAGAGAGTGTGTGTGTGTGTGTGTGTGTGTGTGTGTGTGTGTGAGGGGGGGGGGGGGATGTACAGGTTTTACTATCCTTGTGGGGACCAAATGTCCCCACAAGGATACTAAAACCTGAGATCACCTGTGTTGTGAGGACCAGCCAGCGGTCCTCACAAGGGAAATGGCATTTTAAATTGTTTTTTTAACATTTTATGTTTTTTGTGAGGGTTAGGTTTAGGGGTAGGGTTAGGGGATAGAATCTATAGTTTGTACAGTATAAAAATAATTATGTCTATGGAGAGTCCTCATAAGGATAGCTAAACCAATGTGTGTGTGTGTGTGTGAGAGAGTTTGTGTGTGTCTGTGAGTGTGTGTTTGTGTGAGTGTAAGAGTGTGTGTTTGTGGGTGTGTGTGTGAGAGAGAGAGTTGGTGTGTGTGAGAGAGTTTGTGTGTGTCTGTGAGTGTGTGTTGGTGTGAGTGTAAGAGTGTGTGTGTGTGTGTGTGTTTGTGAGAGAGAGAGAGAGAGAGAGTTTGTGTGTGTGTGTGTGTGTGTGTGTGTGTGTGCAGTTGTGGCTCAGGTGGTAGAGTGGGTTAGCCACTAATCACAGGGTTGGTGGTTCGATTCCTGGCCCACATGACTCCACATGCCAAAGTGTCCTTGGGCAAGACACTGAACCAAGTTGCTCCCAATGGCAGGCTAGCGCCTAACATGGCAGCTCTGCTGTCACTGGTGTGTGAGTGTGTGAATGAGTCACAGTGTAAAGCTTTGGAACCGCTAAGGTTAAAAAAAGCACCATATAAGTGCAGACCATTTACTTGAGAGTGCCATGACCTCTGCTGACCTCATGCTTGTGTCTGGTATGAAAGGGGAGGGAGGTGAGACCAATGAACTGGAGCTGTTGAAAGATCCACTTATCTGGTACCCTGGACACAATTTATATACATGTTACCTTAACTATAAATGACTTAATATTTATCAAACATATTACCACACACACATTTGTACAGTCAGTACTGTACTGTCCCAGTGAGGGTTTTGGCTGAATGGAGAGTGAATGTCTGATACTGGATTCTGATCACACAGGAAGTCCCTCCAGCTCCCATCACTGGCAGACAGGAAGTTACACACCTGCAGAGAAAACACTCATCATCAGACGGCCATATAAACCCCATCTATATCTGTCTATATATCTGTCTGTCTGTCTGTAAATTGGAGGTGTACCTGTGGATGTATTTTAAGGCCTACCTTCAAACTCAGTGCCTCTTTGCTTGACTTCATAGGCAGAAAATCAAAAGAAATCAGCCAAGACCTCAGAAAAAAAATTGTGGATCTCCACAAGTCTGGTTCATCCTTGGGAGCAATTTCCAAACACCTGAAGGTACCACGTTCATCTGTACAAACAATAGTACGCAAGTATAAACACCATGGGACCACACAGCCATCATGCCGCTCAGGAAGGAGACACATTCTGTCTCCTAGAGATGAACGTAGTTTGGTGCAAAAATCAATCCCAGAACAACAGCAAAGGACCTTGTGAAGATGCTGAAGGAAACAGGTAGACAAGTATCTATATCCACAGTAAAATGGGTCCTATATTGACATAACCTGAAAGGCTGCTCAGCAAGGAAGAAGCCAATACTCCAAAACCGCCATAAAAAAGCCAGACTACAGTTTGCAAGTGCACATGGGGACAAAGATCTTACTTTTTGGAGAAATGTCCTCTGGTCTGATGAACCAAAAATTGAACTGTTTGGACATAATGACCATTGTTATGTTTGGAGGAAAAAGGGTGAGGCTTGCAAGCCGAAGAATACCATCCCAACTGTGAAGCATCATGTTGTGGGGGTGCTTTGCTGCAGGAGGTACTGGTGCACTTCACAAAATAGGTAATTATTGAAGCAACATCTCAAGACATCAGCCAGGAAGTTAAAGCTCGTCGCAAATGGGTCTTCCAAATGGACAATGACCCCAAGCATACCTCCAAAGTTGTGGCAAAATGGCTTAAGGATAACAAAGGCCACTCCAATACCTTGACATCACAAAGCCCTGACCTCAATCCGATAGAACATTTGTGGGCAGAACTGAAAAAGTGTGTGCAAGCAATGAGGCCTACAAACCTGACTCAGTTACACCAGTTCTGTCTGGAGGAATGGGACAAAATTCCAGCAACTTATTGTGAGAAGCTTGTGGAAGGTTACCCAAAACATTTGACCCAAGTTAAACAATTTAAAGGCAATGCTACCAAATATAACAAAGTGTTTGTAAACTTCTGACCCACTGGGAATGTGATGAAATAAATAAATCATTCTCTCTACTATTATTCTGACATTTCACATTCTTAAAATAAAGTAGTGATCCAAACTGACCTCAGACAGGGAATGTTCTCAACGATTAAATGTCAGGACTTGTGAAAAACTGAGTTTAAATGTATTTGGCTGAGGTGTATGTAAACTGACTTCAACTGTATGTATATGTGTGTGTATATATATGTGTGTGTGTGTGTGTGTGTGTTCGTGAGTGTATATTGTGCAAAGTTAATAAAAACGGCAATGTCCATTAGGCTACCATACATTATTCGTCGATATTTTATAATATTACACTGTGTTCATATAAGCATATTATTGTTGTTGTTTATTGTATTATTAAATATAAGAGTTCCCTCTCTTGCTCAATGCCGTTAAAGTTTTATTTTTTTTAATTTAGAATTTAAAAAATAGATTTTATTTTAGCCAATAATATAGATTTTTTAAAACCATTTTAATATTGTACTGTTTATCGTTTTGTTCATTTCAGGTGGACAACTAGAGTTTTTCTAACATTACAATGATATTAAATCAGTTTAGCCTGACTGACGTACCAATTATTGATCATTTTAACTATGCAAACAATCGTTTTTCACGGTCCAAAATGCCTGTGTGTGGAATCTGCTGAAGCGGAAATAAAGGTTTCCTCCTTCATCCCAAATAAACGCGCAGACTGTTGACACTCGCACTTTCGCTGCAATTTTGCGTATTTAAATGTTGTTTACTTTAAGTGCAGATTTTATATATATCTGCTGATATGTCTACATTTATTTGCATTCGAGCTGGACTTTGCTTGTCAAGTATCGTCAGAAGAGGTTTATCAGAGACACGATTCTACAGGTAAAATTTGAGATCACGAGAAACAGACATGCACTTATTTAGCAAGTCCTGTGCATTGAGTGATTTGATGACAAATATAATAATAACCAGATCATTATATCAGTAAAAACACTCTTTCATTGAATACAGCTAGGATCTTGTGTGTGTGTGTGTGTTTGATGGGCATTTAAAAGTTTGCAAACAGCAGTTGTTGTTTGGATGGTAAATTGCTCATTATGAAACTAACTCATTTTATTTTCATCTCTAAATCACAGTATGTTTGTCTCTTCTGGTAAGAAGTCAGTGAATGGAGTTGATCTTTACTATCAGCGCACTGGAGATGGCAAACACACTGTACTGCTGCTGCCTGGAGCTTTAGGTCTGATATAGTATCACAATATTATAACATATTCATGCAGAATTTATATGTTCTGTAAGGACCAGTAGAAGGCATGATGCCAGAACAGAACACATGAGAATATGTGTGAAACATGTCATTTCTGTACTCTTTGATGTGGTTACAGGAAGTGGGCAGACTGATTTTGCCCCACAGCTTGAGAAACTGGATAAGAGATGTCTTACGGTGGTGGCATGGGACCCGAGGGGCTACGGGCGCTCATGGCCCCCAGACAGAGATTTCCCTATGGACTTCTTCCACAGAGATGCCAAAGACGCAGTGGATTTAATGCAAGTATGAACAAAAGATTTAAACAGAAATAGTTCACCCAAAAATGAATGAATCTGTAATCATTTACTACCCTTATAGAGCTGTATGACTTCTTCTGTGTAACACAATAGGATACATTTTGGACACGTACAGTGTCCAGGGGTTGTCAAGCTCCGAAAAAGCACCATAAAAACATGTGCACTATATTCCAAGGCTTCTGATGTCAAATGATAGCTTTGTGTGAGATCAGACCAGTTGTACCAGGTTTTCAGTCGGTGACACCAACCACTATTGGTTTGATTGTGCGCAAACGTGAATGAGATTTAAAGGGGTCATGTCACGTGGAATCAAATTTTCCTTGATATTTTGACACATAAGAGGCCATTCTACTATAAAAAATAATGTAAATTCCAGAACTCAAAACTTAATCCCCAATGCAATAAAAGCATTTATTGAAACCAAGCTGCAAAAACGCCTTGTTCTCTACTTCTGCGACAACTCTACGTCACTTGGGGTACTCATTAATTCAAGACAGCCTCTACATCAACAACATCGACGCCTGTTTTAAAATCATCGCACCCATGGCCCCGCCAACTGGTGCTCACTCGGCTCGTAAACAGAGACAGAAAGAAGGGCAAAATGCCTGCAAAATGTCCCCTTTTCTCCCCAATTTAGAATGCCCAATTCCCACTACTTAGTAGGTCCTCGTGGTGGCGCGGTGACTCACCTCAATCCGGGTGGTGGAGGACATGTTTCAGTTAAGGCACTTGAGTCTGCGACATATGGTTCATGTCATATGGAGTTATGGCCCAAAACACTTTTGCCTTTGTTATAGCGCCAATCTAATGCTTGAGTCGTATAGACTACTTTTATGATACTTTTATGTGGTTTTTTTTGTCGCTTTTTGGAGCTTGAAATTGCATTTAAAATAGCAGCTTGAAAATTCTTCAAAAATCTCTTTTTGTGTTCTACTGAAAGAAGAAATAAAGTCAGGTTTGGAACAGCATGAGGGTGAGTAAATGATGACAGAATTTTCATTTTTGACTGAAATATCTCTTTAATATCAATCAATGGCAGAATCTTTGTTCTTATAACGTGAAAGTTTATTAATCTTTCTATCTCTCTGTGTCTCTAGTCTCTGGGCTTCAGTAGGTTTTCTCTGTTAGGTTGGAGTGATGGTGGTATCACGGCTCTGATAGCGGCTGCATTGAATCCCACCCTCATTCAGAAGATGGTGGTTTGGGGCTCCAATGCCTATGTTTCTGAGGAGGATGTTCAGATCTATAGATGTAAGAGGAGAGAATATCCTGCTGTTATAAACACTTAAAGCGAGATTGTCTCAGTTTCCTCTGGCATGCACCATCGCGTTAAACGTTTTAAGTATGTGTGTGTTTCAGCAATCCGTGATGTGTCATTATGGAGTGAGCGAATGAGACGGCCAATGGAAGAGATGTACGGTGCTCGATACTTTCGTGAGACCTGGGAGAGATGGGTTGACGGCATCATACAGTTTACACACAACCCAAAGGGTAAGAATTAGAGACGTACTGTATAATGCTGATATCTCAGCCCAATTTTGAGCCTATTTGCATCGACTGAAAATGGTTCATGCTTGACAGTTAACAGAATTTTTGTCCCCCTTGTGTTTAGTCCCCCTTCCTAAATTTACCAACAATTTTGTTAATGGATAATAAGATATTAAGCATTATATCGTCATTGTATCAGTCTTCGGCCACCCTACTCTCTAGATATTGTATTGTCGTTGTCTGTGAATAACCTCTATCCGTTTTATGTCAGTATTAGGCAAAACTAACCTTTTTGAAAATGATCAGCATCAGTCTGATTAAGCCGATTTTAGAAGCCGATAATATCAGAGTTTATTATTTTTCCTTAAAACTGTAAAGAAAAATGCCAAGCTACAAAAGTAACCTGCGAAATAGTCTTTTTCTAGAGTTATAATTTATAGTTTGCTGTACATAGTAGTGTCTTAATGCCTCATTTACCTTGAAACATTTTAAATTCTTTATTGGAGCTTTCGTCTGAATGTTTTTATTTTTTTAGACAAAACAACAATTTTAAACACAATAATTATTAGTTATCAGTATCTATTTAATATTTAATCTGTTAACCCTTTAAGCTCTGAAGGTGTTTATATAGATGTTCTTTTTCAGTGGCATACCCAAAATTAAAGGTAAAAAAAAACAAGGTGGTTCAAGTGTTTGGAATCATTGTAAAGAAAACTTCATATTTTTTAAAGATATAGATTATGATACATTCTGAGACTCTCAGCTTAAGAAACTGCTAAAATATTGTAAAAAAATATATAAAAAAGAGCCAAAAATGTACTTTTTTTAAAATGATTTGACATTATATATCTCTGGGTGCAAATAAGGTGGCTCCAAAAAATGTATTTTGTTTTGTTCCCAATCATGTCAACTGTATCTGAGAAAATTTTGTGTTGATACGACAAAGCAATCAAAAGTTATAACATTACCAAAAAATAATTTATCATAGTGTCCAAAAGCCTCTCCAAACAAATAAAACATAATAATTGTACATAAGAACTAATTACACATGCAAACACAACAATGACTAAAGGTTTGCATAGCATGCAGACATGATTTTAGTAATGAGATTTCACAGAATGAGTTTCATTCTGTGTCATTTGAGTCATCATTGAGTCTGTGTCATGTATTTGGCGCCATCTCCTGGTGGTCATATGTAACATTGTGCTTCATGTGGATTATCTAATGATCTATGCATCTGATTACCTTGTGTGTGGACTCGTTTGAAAGATAATCACCTCCTCTAAATAATGATATGTGATATTTTATGTTCCGTTTATGTTTTGTGAAGTTATAAGCGAAAACGCGGCATATAAGCAACAACAACATAATTGTCAAATAAATATACTTAGCTGTTACTCGCTATATTTTTGACAGTGATTAAAACAAATGGGCTGGTTGTATTCTACTCTTTGAGAGCTTTCCAACAACATATGACACATGACTATTTGATCAGCTTGATGTTTTTACTGAATACAGATTGCAATAATATGTACAGTACACTATTTTTAAATAAATTATAAAAATGGGGGTCTGGGTAGTTCAGTGGTAAAGACGCTGACTATCACCCCTGGAGTCGTGAGTTCGAATCCAGGGCATGCTGAGTGACTCCAGCCAGGTCTCCTAAGCAACCAAATTGGCCCGGTTGCTAGAGAGGGTAGAGTCACATGGGGTAACCTCCTCGTGGTCACTATAATGTGGTTCGCTCTCGGTGGGGCGCGTGGCGAGTTGTGCGTGGATGCCTACGTCTCCGTGGTAACGCGCTCAACAAGCCACGTGACAAGATGCGTGGGTTGACAGCCTCAGACACGGGGCAAATTACATTTGTCCTCCGCCACCCGGATTGAGGCAAGTCACTATGCCACCATGACGACTTAGAGTGCATTGGGAATTGGGAATTCCAAATTGAAAAATAAAAAAGAATTATTAAAACTGAACACTTCTGATTTGTCTGCAAATTTCAAAGCACTTGTTCAGTTTTGATCATAATGTCTACATGCATTGGAAAGTAGAGCTTCTAAGCTTTCAAACGATACCTATTATGTGTTGGTCAAGACTGTAGTTATTCATATTTTGATGATTGTTTTTCTCACAGGCCCGCCGGTGGGCCCATCCGAGCATAAATAGTTAATGGAAGTTAAATAGAAAATTGTAATATTTTTGAATTTTCATCTTAGGTAATATATGTAGGGAGATGTTGCAGATGATCTCCTGTCCAACGCTGATTGTCCACGGAGCCAAAGACCCAATGGTGCCCTCTTTTCACCCACAATTCCTTCTGCAGAATATTAAAGGCTCACGGTGAGACAGTCAGTGATACAGTTTCCTGCAGCTCCAATAGACCATAATGCATTAATTATTTGCATAGTGTATCATATTAATTATATTAATATTTTGTATATTCTGTATATACTGTACATTGTTTAATATTTTTATTAATTTAATAAATACATATTAATTATATTAATATTATGATATCATATTATGTTTGCTGTGTGCTAATAGACTGTTTTTCTGTCTCTCAGGTTGCATGTAATGCCAGAAGGGAAGCATAATTTGCACTTGCGTTATGCCAGTGAGTTTAACACACTGGTGGAAGAATTTCTGTCTGAATGACTTAAAGACTACAGGGGTTTAGTGTCCACAGGAGGAAAGAAGGATGTTATTGTCTCTTTTCCAGCGAATCATCATGGACATTGACAATAAACTGCTGTCATGCTCATTAGAAGACCAGCGTTCAGTTATTCTTTTCAATTAAAAAAGGTTTGTTTTGTCATTTAATTGTCCGCACAGTTTTAATCAAAATGCATATTATTATTATTAATGTGCTGTTTCTTAAAAACTGTGTAAATACATGTTTAGGATACATCACATTTTACTAGATTTATTGTGTTGATAATTTATTGTGCTGCAAACACTTTAATCCAAAATAACTCGCAGTTCGCTTATTATATAACCTGACTTTATGATGATTTACCATGGTTTTACTATAGTAAGACTAAGTGACTAGAGTACAATGTGAGCTGGATTCAAACTTATGTCAGCTGAAATTTAAATAATTTTACTAAAACTTATGTCAGTTGTTGTTTGTAAACTCAAGTATAAACTTTACAATAACTGTGAAAGTTTTATAAAAGTGGGGTTAAATGTGTCAACCAGGGACACTTTAATGATAATTTATTAATCGATTTGAACTCACAACTTTATGATTTTTGGCCTAAATATACTGCCATATGGCTGCTATATTTTTTTACTGTATACTTTCGCCAGTCCTGCAAGTGCCGCAAAAGCCTCTTGTCTTTCTCATTATTTTGGAGCAGAGGATAACTGTGTCCCGCAGTATGGCAAGCCTCTTTGACTTTTAATCATTCGCAGGAAATGAATTGTTGGTATAATTAGAACACTAATTCTTGATATCAGAAATTACATCATCACTTGCAGAAATACACATTTATGATATCAAAAATAGAATTTCTACTAGTAAAAACTTTAAATCTTGATATCTGTAATTGCATTTTTACTAGTAGAATTTCACAATGATCTGTCATTCACTCCTATTCAAAACACAGTTACAGATATCTACAATTAATTTCTTACTCGTTTAAATTCCAAATACACATACAGTATCAGCAATGTGTTTCTGACTAGTAAAAATGCTAATTTTTTATACTGTTAATTACATTGTTACTAGTAAAAATATACATTCCTGATATCAACAATTGAATTACATCTAGTGGAAATGCTAATTTTTGATATCTGTAAATGTGTTTCAACATGGTAAATTTGGTATTTCCGATATCTGGAAATGAATTTCAAATACCAATAAATTGGAGAACAATTAAAGACATCTAAAATGGCTTTCTTACTAGTAAAAATCACATTACTGATATAACAAATGTGCATTTCCACTAATAAGACATTTTTTTAATCCCCTTTTCTCCCAAATTGGAATGCCCAATCCCCACTACTTAGTAGGTCCTTGTGGTGGCGCGGTTACTCGCCTCAATCCGGGTGTCAGAGGACAAGTCTCAGTTGCCTCCACGTCTTATCTTATCACGTGACTCATTGTGCATGACACCGCGGAGACTCACAGCATGTGGAGGCTCATGCTACTCTCCACGATCCACACACAACTTACCACACACCCCATTGAGAGCGAGAACCACTAATCACGACCATGAGGAGGTTACCCTATGTAACTCTACCCTCCCTAGCAACCGGGCCAATTTGGTTGCTTAGGAGACCTGGCTGGAGTCACCCACTATTAACAATTTAATTCTTGATATATTAAATGATCATTTTTACTAGTAAGAAATGCATTGCTGATACTGTATGTGTATTTGGAATATAAATGAGTAAGAAATTAATTGTAGATATCTGTAATTGCGTTTTGAATAGGAGTGAATGACAGATCATTGTGAAATTCTACTAGTAAAAATGCAATTACAGATATCAAGATTTAAAGTTTTTACTAGTGGAAATTCTATTTTTGATATCAAGAATGTGTATTTCTGCGAGTGATGACGTAATTTCTGATATCAATAATGAACCTTTTTACTAGTGCAAATGTGATTACTGTCAAAACGGCTTGCCATACCCCAGTGCTGGGTAATTTACTCTTTTTTTTTTTTTTTTTTTTTTTACTTTTTTTTTTTATATAAAGTAATTACTATCTTCTACAGTGTAATTAGATTACTGTACTAATTACTCTGCATTACTTATTACTAATTACTTTCTAAAACCCTTATCAACCTCGACCAGATGAAAAATACAAGGATAGATATGAAACTGTTCTTTTAATTCTTTCAAATATATCATATAAAATCAAATAAATTATTCATGACCTGGCCAAAGAATTTAAGGGGGCGGCGTTAAATTAGAAAACATATATTTTAACATTAGACGTTAAATTTCTATTTTAAATTCACTATTGTTTTATATAGAATTGTTCTATAGTCTATACAGTATTTAACGCAATTACATCAGAAGTAACTAAATTACTGAAAATTAACAGTAATCCCTTACTTGACTTTTTTTAATGAAAAGGTAATTTAATTACTTAGTAATGCCTTACGCCCAACACTGGCTTATACCCCAGGGACTCTTTAATGATAATTTATTAATCAACCATTGGGACATTCTTTATGATTTTTGGCCCAAATGTACTGCCATATGGCTGCGGTATTTTCTTTTACGGTATTCTTCTGCCAGTCCTGCAGGTGCCGCAAAAGCCTCTCGTCTCTCTCATTAATGCGGAGTTGAAGAAGAACGGTACTCATGTGTCATGTGTTTCTTTCATGTCGTGTTTTCTGCATTAATTGAACATTGATTGAAGTTTGATCGGGATAGAGAGTATGGAGAACGGTGAGTGCAGTGATCTGGCGGCTGTGGAGCTCATCACAGTTCATGATTTCTGCGAGAAGATCCTGGAGCAGCAGGTTCATTTTCATGTGATGAAGATGAGCGGTGGATTCTTCCTCTGGATTGGTTCCAACCCGGTTCTGTCCAACCTCGCCGTGTCCATGAACAGTAAATATGTGAGTCCTGCTGGTCTGATTGTCCACATTTATTTCACTCTGAACACTATTACAAAGTGTGTCCATTTATTTTTACATTTCCTTTATTAGTCGTTTTCAGTGTTGGGTAAGTTACTCTTAAAACAAAAAGTAATGAATTACTAACTACTAATTACATTTTCTACAGTGTAATTAGATTACTGTACTGAAAAGTAATGCATTACTTATTACTAATTACTTCCTAAAACCCTGATCAACCAGATGAAACTGTTCTTTTAATTCTTTAAAATAAATCTTATAAAATCTAATAAATTATTCATGAACTGGCCAGAGAATTTAAAGGGGCAGCGTTAAATTAGAACACAGACATTTTAGACCTTAAATTTCTATTTTAAATTCACTATTGTTTAATATAGAATTGTTCTAGAGTCTCTATACAGTATTTAACGCAATTACATCAGAAGTAACTAAATTACTGAAAAATTATGAGTAATCCCTTACTTTAGTGTTTTCAATGACAAAGTAATTTAATTACAGTAATTAATTACTTAGTAATGAATTACACCCAAGACTGTTCGTTTTCATTCATTTCTTCAACTTTATATATATATATATATATATATATAATGTTATCCCCTTTTTCTCCCCAATTTGGAATTCCCACTACTTAGTAGGTCCTCGTGGTGGCGCGGCTACTCGCCTCAATCCGGGTGGCGGAGGACAAGTCTCAGTTGCCTCCGCTTCTGAGACCGTCAATCCGTGCATCTTATCATGTGACTCGTTGTGCATGACACCGCGGAGACTCGCAGCATGTGGAGGCTCATGCTACTCTCCGTGATCCACACACAACTTACCATACGTCCCATTGAGAGCGAGAACCACTAATCACGACCACGAGGAGGTTACCCCATGTGACTCTACCCTCTCTAGCAACCAGGCCAATTTGGTTGCTTAGGAGACCTGGCTGGAGTCACTCAGCATGCCCTGGATTCGAACTCACAACTCTAGGGGTGGCAGTCAGCGTCAATACTTGCTGAGCTACCCAGGTCCCCGATGATCTTTGGCAATATTATAGATATTAATCAATTTTATTTATGCAAAGGATAATCTGATTTGAGGGAGAAAACATGCAAGACAAAGATTTACCATAGTAACCGCAGTATCAATCTGAATGTAGTTAGGTAGTAGCATAATTTAATATACTGTCAAAAATAATTATGACAAAATTAAAGATTCTGAAAGCTTCTTACACTATTTGAAGCAGATCCCATATTAACTGATTATGATTTTACAGTTGTAACAATATATTAACAAAAACTGGTTCTCGGATACTTTTTCAGTTGTTCTTCCACATAATTTTTTCCCCATAGACTTTTTCATAAAATCCTTCATAAAAGAGTTATGAGCCATGAACCGAACCAACCAGCTCCGAGGAGAATCACAACATTACAAACTTTGTTTTGAAGCAAAAAAGTGTTTGAAAAGTGGACATAAAGACAAATATACAAGACTGTGTACTTTACCGTCTTTCATGAGTGCACGAACTACAATCCCATGAAGCATTGCGAATGATGTCATTGAATAAAAAATGATGGGAATATATAAAACTATTGATTTTAGGTTGTTTATTATAAGTATAGAAACAATATATTGTACGTTTATTGCAAAATATTCCGATATGTACAAATATAGAAGTAGTTTAAGGGTGAAGGGAGACCAACTCCACTATGTCATTCATGGGAGTGGGCGTTCGCTCAGAGGCACGTTTCGCGGGTTTCGATGGCCGCTGTTCTCTGATTGGTGGATCTTTCTCTGCTGTACCATGGGTAATGTAGTTGTTTACCATGAATTCCACTATCAAACACAATTTTTAAACAATGAAGTTGAAATAACACAGACGGATGGCTTCGACAGAAGCATATACCATCGGTGAACAACCTCGTAGCTCACAGTAGGTCTGTCTTTAAATTTTTATAAGTTATCGTTGAAAATCAATTCGTCTATGGGATAAATGAATGGGAATTTTACTCCTGGAACCAGACTGTTGTGCTCTCTTTCCAGTGCACAACAACGTGCTATTACTTGTTAAATCTTATTTGTGTGACATACCTTTTTAAGTTAAGAAAGTTGAATGAACTTATACATTCATGTATACCGTATCTAACAAAGGTTTTCTAGTTATGCTGACATAAACTGATCATAAGTTGAATTTACTTAAAAAGTGTGACGTAAAAATTCTACATGTATATTTTAAGTAAATCCAACTCATCATTTTTAGTATATAAAAATATTACTTTTTTGTAAGGGTATTTTAAAAAAAACATACACAAAATGGTAATCTCTGTTCTCTGTTTGTCTTTGTTTAAATCCGTCAAAGATTTCAAAAATGAAAGCTGCTGTATCATGAACGAGTTACTTTGCTAATGTGATTAATTTTGTTCTTTTGTTCCCAGGGTTCAATGCCTCTGTCCACTCTTGTGCTGGGTGACACGTCAGACACCACACCAAACTCTCTTGCACAGAGACTCAGTAAGAACATATTACAGCTGTCTTTAATGAATCAAATGATTTCTCAGTTTGGGTTATTAATATGCATGAACAGGGTTTCTGCAGGTCTGAAAAAAGTATTAAAAAGGTCTTAAATTAAGGCCTTAAAAAGGAGCAACAAGTCTGAAATTCATAAGGTCATGGTATTAAATGTTGCATGAGGGATTGGTTTCTCGTTGCGTTTAAGGTCGTTTTAAAGTGAAGAGTAATTTGAGCATGAATAGCCCCATACCAAATTTGTGGTCTGTAGGACAAACTCTTTAGCGCCACCACCAGTTCAAAAATTCACTTTTCTTTTGCACGCATCTTTTGAACCATTTGTCCTATACATTCTTTTTGCATGTAATTACTCTCCTCCTGATGATACTAATGGACCGCTTAAATTTATACTCCACCCATTACGTTGGCCGCCATCTTGGATTACGGCGTTTATTGTTTATTCGCTACTATTTCTGCAAACTTTGCCCAATTTGCCTAAACAGTGGCTCAAAATAATCTCCAGACTGATCCGCACAGAATGAATAATACCAAATTTAGATTTTAGATATTGTTGAAAAGTTACGTTAACACAAATTTAACAAGGTCGACATAAAACAGGAAGTGAGGCTATATCTTGCCAATGGTTTGTCGTATTGAAACGAAACTTGGTATGCTTCATCAGGACCATGATCTGAGGGTACATGCTAAGTTTGGTGACAGCACCACCTATGGTTCAAGAAATTAGAAAAGTTTCTATTTTTGCTCGTTACATTTGAACCATATGTCCTAAAATCATGAGTTCGGTGTCTATGGATTCATTGGGTCATGAGGATTTCAATGATTCCAATATCAGCCATACAGCCTCTCTGGCACATAGATTTTTACCTTAAAGTTAAATATCTTTTGAATGCATTGTCAGATTTATAAGAAATTTGGTATGCATCATTGACATCATGTCCTGAACATACCTGAGCATTTTGGAGACAGCGCAACCTATAATTCAAAAGATAATCCACACTTGTGTGCTGACTCTAACCTTGACATGTCTTTTTGCCGTTCGTGACTCATGTCAACTGAGTGGCACAGTGTGTACATTTCTGTAAATGTATATATTATTGGCTAATCTAGGACATTAGGGATTAAGATTGCAGAATTATAGTGAGGTTCTTATCATAGATGCTTAAAAATTCATAGATGCTCCTTTTGTCGAGCTTCTAGATTTAATGACCAAATGTATTTGAATAAAACTCTTGTTTTTACACGTTTGGTGGTGATAACTTATATTTTATTCAAGATGACAAGATGGCGGTGCTAGTAAGATGAAAACGGTGCTAAATGTTGTAAACGTCTTTAATGTTTCTATGTTAAATGTAGTCTTAGTGTTTGATAGTCTAACGTTGCTGGAAATTGGGGAAACTCTTCACAAGTAACACCCGGAAAATGTGCTGCAAGAGGAACTTCTGGAGACGCTGAGTAGCCTTGGCTTAGCACGAGGACCAGGCCCCAAGACGGCGGAGTTGCCTGACGCAACAAACTGTGTGAGGCGACGCCATAAGTGGTGACACAGGAAGCAGAAGCGGGGTAAGAAGGCTGGAATCCAAGCTAAGCTCAGAGCTAACCCATACACACTGTCTCTACCATCAGTGTTACTATCCAACTTTCGCTCTCTGGATAACAAATTGGACCATCTAAAACTACAACTGTATGCACAGGAGTTAAAATTATGATGTGTCATAGTTTTAACTGAAACATGGCTGAAAGAAAACATCCTGGATTCAGCAATTCAGTTAGACGGCCTAAGCTGTTTTCAAGTGGACAGAGACCCGTGGAGGGATGCTGTGTGTTACATCAACAAGAACTGGTGTGAGAATGCTGCTGTAATCTCCAGGAACTGCTCTTTGCTAGTGGAATTCATGACAGTTAATTGTAAATCCTTCTATCTGCCAAGAGAATTCACTACTGTTATTATTGTGGCTATTTACATTTGCCCAGCGCTGACTCAAAGTAAGTACTGCGTGCCCTTTATGGAGAAATTAGTGATCTGCATACCACACACCCTGACGGCTTCATCTGTATTGCCGGAGATTTCAAACATACAGACTTAAGGACTGTTTTTCCCAAGTTTCAACAGTATGTAAACTTTGCAACCAGAGGAGAAAATACTTTGGACTTTACACAAACATTTGAGATGCATACAGAGCAGCACCCTGCCCCCACCTAGGCTCTTCTGACCACATCTCTGTCATGCTAATCCCAACATACAGACCACTGCTGAAACGTGTAAAACCGGTTGTCCCAAACAGATCAGAGTATGGCCAGAGGAGCATGTTCAGAGAGGCAGCTACAATTGGGAACACCATCAACATGGAGAAGATTGCAGCATTTGTGTCCGGCTACATTAGCAAGTGCATAGACGATGTTACTGTCTCCTCATCATTACATGGGCAAACCATAAACCATGGATGAATGCAGATACCTGGTCGCTGCTGAAAACACACAATGCTGCATTCCGGTCAGGTGACAAAGCTGCCCCGAAGACTGCATGGGTCAACCTGTCACATGCCATCGAGACCGCAAAACGTGCACATGCACATAAAATCCATGGTCACTTTATGGACACAAGGGACACGCGGCATATGTGGAATGGAAATCAGGCCATCCCAGACTATGAGATTACTCCACAGGTCTGTGACACTGTTGCATCCCTGCCAGATAAGCTCAACAACTTCTATGCATTAATTGATGCACCAAAGAGCATACCAGCAAGGATGTCTTCAGCTGAAGTGAGGAAAGCACTAACTAGAGTCAGTCCACGCAAGGCTGCTGGACCAGACAACATACCTGGTCGTGTGCTCAAGGAATGTGCTGACCAGCTAGCGAATGTCCTAACTGACATCTTTAACAACTCATTGAATCAAGATGTCATTCCTGCCTGCTTTAAAACCACCACCATCATTCCGGTTCCGAAGAAGTCAAGTGTATCATGCCTCAATGAATACCGGCCCATAGCACTCACACCGATCATCATGAAGTGCTTTGAGAAAGTAGTCATGAGCCACATCAAGTCCTCATTGCCCCCCTACCTCGACTCTCTCCAATTTGCATATCGCCCCAACTGCTCAACTGACGATGCCAATATCCATCACCCTTCATCTGGCCTCAACACACCTGGAACTGAAAGCAGTAATGTCAGAATGCTGGTCATAGACTTTAGCTCAGTATTCAATACAATCATCCCTCATAACCTTACAGAGAAACTGAGCACACACAACATCAGCACCTCCCTCTGTAACTGGATTCTGGACTGGGAGACCTCAGGCAGTCCGGATAGGCAGCAACCAGTCCAGCACCATCAAACTGAGCACCGGAGCCCCACAACGCTGTACTACTAAACACAGCACAAACCACACCATGAAATTTGCAGATGATACCATGGTAGTGGGGCTCATCAGCAATGATGACGAATCACCATACAGAGACGAGGTGAAGCGTCTAGTGGTTTGGTGCGAGAACAACAATCTGTCTCTGAATGTTGAAAAAACAAAGGAGATAATCATTGACTTCAGGAAGTCATACACCAACCACCGCCCACTGCACATCAATGGGTCCCCTGTGGAGAGAGTAAGGAGCACCAAGTTTCTGGATCTGCACATCACAGACAATCTGACTTGGTCCCTCAGCACCTCTTCACTCACTAAGAAAGCACAGCAGTGTCTTCACTTTCTACAGCGACTGAAGAAGGCAAACCTCACCCCCCCCATCATCACCACGTTCTACAGAGGAACCATTGAGAGCATTCTAACAACCTGCATCACCGCCTGGTTTGGAAACTGCAATGCTTCAGGTGCAAAGCCTTGCAACGCATTGTGAAAACAGCAACAACAAAAAAACCATCTGACTCTCGCTCCCACCCATAACAGACATTTACCAAAAATGCTGTCTGCATCATAGTGGACCCCTTCCTCCCCTCCCACAGACTCTTTGGCCTGCTGCCATCTCAAAAGAGATACCGTAGCATATGGGCCAAAACACAAAGACTCTGCAACAGCTTTTCCCCTCAACACCCTGACACCTCCTACCACCTCCAGGACAAGAACTTAAACCTAACTGAAAGAAACATTTTGCACTACTTTCAGCCTTTTGTACCACACTTTATTGCATGTCAGATACTGGTATATATACCATATGCTGTTGCTGCCACCACCAGTATTTGAGTGGACACTGTGTGTTCCCCCTCTACTTTCATTGTATTTATTATGTTTCAGTGTATATTGTCTAGAGAGTATGGATAGTGTTTACAGTACAGTTTGTCTGCATTGCGTGTATATATGTATACGTACTTATGTACATACAGATTTATATTGCTCATAGTGTTTGTTTCTTAAGCTCTTGTTTATTCTATCTTTAGTTGGTTTGAAAAAGGTCTTAAATGTAGCTTCATAAAACCTGCAGAAACCCTGATGAAGTTAAAATAAAACAAAATAGCCTCTGTTTACTTAATGCATGTTTCACTGTCCAATCAAGTCCTGCCCTACATTTCTTTTTCTCATTGAATTTCTTGTTTCACTTGGAAATATGTCACACAACGGAAGTAAAATGGGTTGCGAACGCAGTTATATAGTTTATTTTAAACATAAACTTTCCCGGCCTGCAGTACTTTGCTGACTAATCCTCACAAATCTTTGCTTTTAATAGCCAAACCAAGTGCTCACCTAGTTTATCTCTCTCTCATTCTTCTCAGCAAAGAAGACAAAGAAACAGGTATTTGTAAGTTACAATTTACCCCTGACGGACTCTAATCTCTTACTGTTGGTGGAGAACAGAATCAAACAGGAGATGGAACTTCATCCAGACAAGTTTTAAACATCCACTGTTTTTGGACTTTTTTTTTTCTACGGTTATTTTGTACGGGGCTCAATAAATGTCAGAAAAAATCCTACAACTTGCTAAATGTCCAATTATATTTGAAACAAAAGTCACTGGGTTTTCTACTCTAATAAAGAGATTCTTAATGTATTTGAAGGTCCCGCTGACATGCAAAACCTGGAAACATCAGGGAATTCGTAAAATGGTTAAAAGTCATTGAAATTTCCATAGTGAGTATCATTGTATTCTAATTACGCTCTGTGTAAAAATATATTCATGGACTGGATGTTTCCTTGTGAGTGCAGTCTCCCATAATCGCAAACCTGGAAAAGTCTTTGAAATTCTTTTGTCAAATGTTGTTGAAACTCTCGAATTAAAATATGATCAACAAATTACATTGTATTAAAAAATGGTATTTATTTACATGTGCAATGTCTAAAAATGGACCATTAAAATGTAGGAAATTCCAGACTTCAAAATGACAAGCAAGAGTCACAAATACAGAAAAATGATGCTTTAAAATGTTTGTCTCTTTCACAAATTAGAATGTATGCATAAATTGTATAGATGAATCTCACGAATAAATGTTGGGGTCATATTTCACCTCAAAATCAAAGCAAAATTTATATTTTTCATAAAGAAAGAAAAGTATTTTAGGACCATTAAGATGTTTTGCATTGTGACATTATTTTCCCTCCAATTCTAAAACGGTAATGAAAATCGTAATAACTATTGTTTTATTAAAATAAACAAATTCAAAACAGAAAATACTACCATGAAGTATACTTAAAATTGTACTTAAAGTAACTTTTTTGCATTACAGTAATGTGAATTTGTGAATAAAGTGTTTAATTGTCGTGAAAATAATGCCACAATGCAAATCTTAACTGTCATGAAAATAGTCTTTACTTTAACCCTCCTATGGTATTCTGTCATTTTTCACCTAAATACATTTTCCTCATTTAAAAGAAAATGGTTTCCTTTAACTGAGCAGTACAAGACTTTGGGACTTTAACTGAATTTGCCATCTGAACATACAATAAAAAGTTGGACTTGATTCGATAAGTCTAAGTGGTCATAAAAAAAAAGGGACACCTTTGGTATTTGCGGTCAAAATTGACCGACCATTGAAAATGAATGGGAAATGGCAAAAAGCAGAGCATTTTTTTCTTTATCTGTCAAATACAATCTATAAATCAGCCACAGTTCAGAAAAAAACAGACAGAAATTACAGGGTGAGACTCTAAAACATCCTCAGCGTTAAACATACACACCCACTCACACACAAACACACTCACACACACACAAATGAACTGGTGAGACTATAACAAAGAGCTTTTTTTATATTTGGTCACAATACTAAACACACACACTCAGAAATGAAGGGGTGAGACGATAACACACACACACACACACGTTTTCAAAAAAATTTTACAATAGAAAGTTTCTGTTTTATACTATATTTTGCAGTTCATTTATTTTTCTTGACATTATTATGCATTTACTTTGAGTTATTTAATTTTTATGTTTGAAATAAATTATTGGTAGAAAAATGTTTATTCTGTGTCTTCTCTTTGTAACACCATGGTCAGGTTTGATTGCAAACATAATGACATTAACTGCAAAAACTGACACTTCAAATCAATTTTAAAAATGCTAAACTTTGACAAATAATAGTTTGATAATGTTTAAATATATATCAAATGCATATCTTGTGATAAAATATAAAATTACACATCTGACCCTTCTGGTCAAAAATGACCACAAATACCAAAGGGAGGTGCCATTTTTCAATACTATAGGAGGGTTAATTTATATATTTTGATTTTGGGGTGAAATATAAGCCAGACATGTTTTTGACAGGTTTGTGCATTTGTGTACTGTGTGCTTTTTAATAGTTAAAGCATTGTGGAGTGCTCTCGCATTTACAGGACAGTGTCCCAAAGTACATCTTTTTGCCGTGAAAGGCATGTATTGATCCTGTGTGCTTATTTCTGATTACTCAAGATTACCCATGTCATTAGAATCTGAAATGAGTCTCATTCACCTCTTTATTTACACACAATGTCTGTACACAGTTTAGAACCTGGAGATTTAGTCATCAAATAGGTTGGGAGACATTTTTCCCCCTTAAAATTCAGTTCCTTGTTCAGAAGTTTAAGGATTAACAGGAGTTTTGTGACGTTCAAGTTACTCTAATGCTATTCTACACATTAATAGTAATGCTAAATATACATGAAAACACTCAACAGCCCTTCTATTGATCATGCTCTGCATAATTTCCTGTTCACATTTATAAATTTCCAACATGTAAATGGTAGAATCTCATGAAAACATGTCCGGTTCATCTATTGCCCTAAAAATCGAAAGGACGATTTTTTTTAGATTTTGCATAAATTAAATGAAGCCTATTTTTAGAATATACATAGAAACGTATATTTGCACTGTGACATTATTGTCATGACAATTAAACACAGTTTTGAGTTTGTAACTGTCATTATTCTCAATGGCATTAGATTCTCATTACTGTATTACAGACATTTTCTGTATTACCATAAAAAAATGGTGTAAAACAATGTTTTGAAATTAGCCTGAAGGCATATAAATAGGCTTCATTTTCTTTGTTCAAAATGTAATTTATATCTTTTGATTTTGGGGTGACATCACCTGGACATGTTCTACACATTTTCATGAGATTCACCCTAACAGTAACTGAACGATAACTGTTCACCTAAATGTTCAAGCGCACAATTGTGTTGCAGTAACCTGTAACAGATGGATTTGTGAATTTTGGCATCTTAAGAGCAGACCGTTAAGTTGTGCTGTGTTTTTTCCCCCTAAACAGCCGTCATCTGTGTAGTCGTGTTTTCATACAGACTAGAAAACATTACAGATTCATCTGGCCAATTCATGATTGCTTTTTCTAGATTTAGTGCAAAACAGACGGACTAAAAAACCTGAACATTGTAAGGTGCCAACATACACACTGGGTCTCATTTATGAAACACGGGCATAACAGTTTTCTGTGTAAATTTCCAGATTCAGTTCGATTTCGATTCACAAGCTCTCAATCCATTTCTTTTTTTATTTCGATACGATTTAATTAATTTTAACATATTTCAGTTATAATGTTCATTTTGCTTTCATATGAAAGAGATTTACATTTTACAGGGAACCTTTTAACTTGGTACATTACAAAAATATAAATTAAAAAAATGTACGACGTGGCCCAAACTATGCTGTTCAACTCCTTTTTATTTACAGATAATATAATCAACACAACTAGCCGAAACGGAAGTAAACTTTAAAGTAAAAGTAAAAGCTTCATCTTGGAATTTCAAGAATCAATCTTTTTACCCAGCCCTAATTCAGTGTTGCATTTTGTTCATAAATGTATTCTTATTTAAATTGTTGCATTTAATGTAGTATTCCATATGGTTCGTAAAATTAATCCAATATAAAGTAACACATTAAATTCAGTGTTGTATTTGGTTTGTAAAACCATTCAGACATAAATTGACGCATTCAGTTTAGTGTTGCATTCAGTGTTGGGTGTAATGCATTACTAAATAATTACATTACTTTTTCATTGAAAAAAGTTAAGAGATTACTCTTAATTTTTCAGTAATTTACATTTACTACTGATGTAATTGTGTTAAATGCTGTATAGATTATAGAACAATTTTATATAAAACTATAGTGAATTTAAAGTAAAAATTGAATGTCTAATGTTTAAATATATGTTTTCTAATTTAACGCTTCCCCCTTAAATTCTTTGGCCAATTCATGAATAATTTATTTCATTTTATATGATTTATTTAAAAGAATTATAAGAACAATTTAATGCCTATCCTTATATTTTCATCTGGTCGAGGTTGATAAGGGTTTTAGAAAGTAATTAGTAATAAGTAATGCAATTACTTTTCAGACAGAGTAATTAGTACAGTAATCTAATTACACTGTAGAAGATGTAATTAGTAGTTAGTAATTAATAACTTACCCAACATTGGTTGTATTTGGTTCGTAAAACCATTTTGACATAAATTGATGCATTGTGTTCCATTTGGTTCATGAAACCATTCTGGCGTAAATTGTTGCATTTAATTTAGTGTTCCATTTGGTTTGTAAAACCATTCTAACGTAAATTGAAGCATTCAATTCAGTGTTGCATTTGGTTCGTAAAACCATTCTGACGTAAATTGTCGCTTTCAATTCATTGTTTATTTGTTCGTAAAACCATTTAGACGTAAATTGTTACTTTCAATTCCTTGTTTATTTTGGTTCGTAAAACCATTCTGATGTAATTGAGGCAATTAAGTATTCCATTTCGTTCGTAAAATTATTCTGCCGTAAATAACACATTCAATTCAGTGTTCCATTTGGTTCGTAAAACCATTCTGATGTAATTGAGGCATTCAATTAAGTATTCCATTTCATTCGTAAAACAATTCTGCCGTAAATTGTCACGTTTAATTCAGTGTTCCATTTGGTTCATAAAACCATTCTGATGTAAATTGAGCATTCAATTCTGTGTTGCATTTGGTTCGTAAAACCATTTTGATGTAAATTGTCGCGTTAATTCAGTGTCAGTTTGTTCGTAAAACAATACCGACATAAATTGATGCATTCAATTTAGTGTTACATTTGGTTCATAAAACCATTTAAACGTAAATTGTTGCGTTAATTCAGTGTTACATTTAGTTAGTTCATAAAATCATTCTGACGTAAATTGTCACTTTCAATTCATTGTGTTATTTGCTTTGTAAAACCATTTAGAAGTAAATTGATGCTTTCAATTCAATGTTCTGTTTGGTTCGTAAAACCATTTCGTCCTAAATTGTTGCGTTAATTTAGTGTTACATTTGGTTCGTAAAACAATTCTGACGTAAATTGTCGCATTTAATTCAGTGTTCAGTTTGGTTCTTAAAACCATTCTGATGTAAATTGTTGTATTCAATTTAATGTTGCATTCATTTTTTAAATCCATACGAACGATTTACACAGAAATTAGTTTGCTTGCGTTTAATGAATGAAACCCAAATTTTCTTACTGTCAGCATCATTCTGTCCTTAATAAATACACATCATTTACCCAACATACAAAAAACATATTAAAATCAGTTAAATTCCTCAACGAGGTTGTTGTTTGGTCGACGTTATATTTAGCTAGTGGTTGTTCAAAAAATAGAATTCCTTTCAAGGAATGAAAGTTACAATAATATTTTCACTTTCTACAATGGCAATCTTTACCGATGCTGGTTAATGAGCATTTGACACTTTATACAGAGAACATTAATGTTCTGTTATTTGCAATCCATTTTTTCAAAACATATAAAAGAAAAGCTTAATTTTATCATCATTATGTTTGTTATTTACGATCAATCAGATCGCTGTAATTGTTCATCGTTTGGCCTTCGCTGGCTTTCAATCGCATAACGTCATGAAGACCTCACACCATTGGCTGTGCTGTTGCTCGGCACCAAGCCGTTGCCAGGGTTGACGGCTTGGTGAAGGGGCGTATCCTGAACGCGTGAGTACTCTCTGACTTCTGTCCTGGCCAATAGGTGGTGCTGCTCTCCAGGGAGGATCGGCCGACGCAGTAGCCCCTCCCCTTCAGCGATCGTCTCAGGCAGCGGTTGGCCAGCAGTCTCCGGGAGCAACGGTATGCAAATGATGCATAACAGCGTGCAGCAGGTGAGGATCACATGATGAAGAAAGAAACCTTTCTGATTGTGAAGCTCCATGAGGGGTGCAGTTAACATGCCGAAACCTGCGCTCGCCAAGACCAGACCGACACCGCCGCCCCTGATACACAAACAGAAGAGACAGCGGTCAAAACATTAATGTCACAACAGCACATTATTATGTTATATATTATATCATTATCATCAGAAACACAATGGAATTACAGCAAGATGAATTGTCACTAATTGGCCTACACAGAATATGTGCCAGTAAAATTCAAATGCACCATCTTCCACTTTGTTCATTATGAAATATTTGGGTTAATTTGATATTTTTCAGGGTTCCCGCAGGTCCTTAAAAAGTCAACTTCAGTTCTCAAATTTAAGGTCATAAATAGCCTTCAATATCTTAAATGGTATAACAAAAGTCTTAATTATCATTTAATGAGGTCCTAAATTTGGGAACATAAAGACAGGAATCGCGATATGGCCTAATAGGGGCCTGGGTAGCTCAGCGAGTATTGACGCTGACTACCACCCTTGGAGTCGCGGGTTCAAATTCAGGGCGTGCTGAGTGACTCCAGCCAGGTCTCCTAAGCAACCAAATTGGCCCGGTTGCTAGGGAGGGTAGAGTCACATGGGATAACCTCCTCCTGGTTTCAATTAGTGGTTCTCGCTCTCTGTGGGGCGCGTGATGAGTTGTGCGTGGATGCCGCAGAGAATAGCGTGGGCCTCCACACGAACTACGTCTCCGTGGTAACGCGCTCAACAAGCCACGTGATAAGATTGACGGTCTCAGATGCGGAGGCAACTGAGATTCATCCTCCGCATTGCTTTAACCCCTCTTTGTAAGTCCCGCCTTCTCGCACACCAATTGGTCAATTATAAGAGGCTTGCTGCAACTATTGGCCAAATTCCTGCCTGTCAATCAAACAGTTGCTTGACAGCAGCAGCAAATGACAGCTGAGTGGAAACAATGCCCAAATGAAAGTGCAAATTTACAGAAGATTAGCTCAAAAAATTCCCATGCTTTCGTCCAGGTGGAGATCCGTGGGAAGCAGAATGTATGACATGTAAAGCTGGCACTTATGTGTCAGTTACTAATAAAGGTGCAAGTGATTTAGAAGCACACATTAGCTCTGCGAAGCATAAAGGGTCAGCAAAAGGTGAAAGTTCATCAGGTAAATTATCAGACTACTTTTTGCGACCAGGTAAAGTTATCGTCACATTGCTTCATTTTCCATGGCCATTCAAAATAATAGTAATAGTAAATGAAGGTACACTCATGGCATCAAATATTTTATTTTAGTACATGGACATTCAAAAGAATGTTGGAAATTTTTGTTTATTTATATATATTTATGTTGTCTTTTTCACTGTATTAAAGTTTGCATTCATAGTAACATTGTTTTGAACACTATTATTAGTTTCTCTATAGATCATGGTTAAAAACATTGATGTGAATATATTCTCTATAATACGATACTGTTGTTTTTACTGGAGCTGGGATACTCCACAGACAATATCCAATCTTGCAAGCAGAGCAGTGTGTGTGTGTGTGTGTGTGTGTGTGTGTGTGTGTGTGTGTGTGTGTTATTTGCTGACCTGATGACAGTTGGTGTTATCTCAGCACAGTAAAAGATGCTGAGCGTGCTGACAGCATGAGACGAGAACATCCCGATGATTGAGAATGCATATGAGAACCGCCGATTCAGAGTGTCTCTCAGAACTACAACAGAAAACAAAGACAAGATACAGTATATATGTGTGTGTATATATATATATATATATATATAAAACTTATATGATTTACTGTATAGAATTTTATACATGTCTGCACTGAAATCTTTTGATAGATATACAGACAGATAGATGAATATTATACATTTAATGATGTGAATGTGTTTTTATGCCTTGCAAATGTAAACAGTTGGATTTCTGTGATGTAATGGACATTATTGTTTCAAATTCTTGTTCTTTTAAACGTGACACCAAGGCAGCATTATCTAGCTGGCTAATTTAGATAAGGTTTTGTCGAAATTAAAGAATGCCTTTTGATGAATGACCAATTGGTAATGTTTTTAATTGATATAAATCTAATATAATTCAGTATAATATACAGTATAAGTATCTGATTTTACAATATTATGTATATATTAACATAGAATATTTAATACAACAGAATGTGGTAAAAGATATTTGTTTAGAAAACTGTTTTACCTTCATCATGTCGGAGACTGTACTTTCCAATTACTGTTTTGGGAGAAAAGAGGACATTAGACATTAATACAGGACTGGAGGACAGTACTGTGACATCACTATACTGTAAGTGTGTGTTTATTTACAGTTGAGCAGTCCGAGTTGCAGCAGTGATGCCAGCGCAGTGATGATCATAAAGGTGAGGAGTCCACCTCTCCTACCAAACCCGCCCACCACGGGAAACAATACCATACAGGATGCTATCGCGATCGCCGCTAATGCATAATAGTGCAGATGAGTCGCGCTGCCCTCCAAAACACTGCGTGCAAAACAGTGATGGATGCCGTAGCCAGTCAACCTGTAAAATAAAGAGAGTTGATTTTGTGTTAACATGAGAACAAACGCACAATAATTAGTGTAGACTAGCAAAACCTAGTGTGCTGCCGTTTTAAGGCCAGGTAGGCATAATACCGACACAAAGACTGTTTCAAAAGGTAAGCGGCAACATTGGCTAATGTTATGTGAATGGGAACAAATGTTTTTTAAACTTTGTTAATGGAACATCCGTAAGACGTTGAAAGTTCTCACAATGACAGCATAAAAAGTTTTTAGTACAATACCCCAGATAGCACACATACATATCTGTGATGCCTGTTTTAGATCTGGAAAGCATCTAATTAACATCTGATAAACATATTAACCCTTTAAGCTCTGAAGGTGTTTTTAAAGATTTTCTGTTTCAGTGGCATACCCAATATTAAAGGCTTATAACTAAAACAACAACAACAACAAAAAACAAGGGTCAAGTGTTTGGTATCGTTGTAAAGCAAACTTAAAAAAAATAAAAAAATGATGCATTGATGATACATTCTGAATCTCTCAGCCTAAGAAACTGAAAAAATTCTGCCAAAAATGTATTTTTTTCTTATTTTTCTGATTTGACATTATTTATCTCTGGGTGTAAATAAGGTAGAAAAACTGCTTTTGTTTTGTTCCCAATCATGTCAACTGTATTTGATAAAAATGTTGTGTTGATATGACAAAGCAATCAAAAGTTATAACATTACAAAATAATTTATCATAGTGTCCAAAAACATCTCCAAACAAATAAAATATAACTGTACATAAGAACTAATTACACATACAAACACAACAATAACTAAAGATATGATTTTAGTAATAATTCTGTGCCATTTGAGTCATCATTGAGTCTGTGTCGTGTATTTGGCGCCATCTCCTGGTGGTAATATGTAACATATGTGCTTCGTGTGGATTACCTAATGATCTATACATCCGATTACCTTGTGTGTGGGCTCGTTTGAAAGATAATCACCTCCTCTAAATAATGGTTTGTTACATTTTATGTTCCGTTTATTGTTCTTGAAGTTATAAGCGAAAACGCGGCACATAAGCAACACTAACATAATTGTCAAAGACATATAATTAGCTATTACTCGCTATATTTTTGTGTGCGAGTAAAAAAAAGTCTGGTTGTATTCTACTCTTTAAGAGCTTTCCAACAACATATAACACATGGCTATTTGATCAGTTTGATGTTTTTACAGATTGCAATAATATGTACAGTACACTTTTTTTAAAATTATTATTATCAAAACAGAACACTTCTGATTTGTCTGTAAATTTCAAAGCACTTGTTCAGTTTGAACAACAGTGCTCCCATGCGCCCTGGAAAACCTGGAATTTTGCAATGCAGTTTTCCAGTCATGGAAAATTAGAAAAATACCTAATTGTCCAGGAAAATAATTATGCCTGCATGCATTGGAAACTAGAGCTTCTAAGTTTTCAAACGATACCCATTTTGTGTTGGTCAAGGCTGTAGTTATTAATATTTTGACAATTCTTTTTTTTTTGCTGGCCCGCTGACAGGCCCATTCAAGCCTAAAGGGTTAAAAAGATCAGATTTACAAACATTCTAAATCATAAACATCTCAAAGACATCTGCTGAATGTCTTGTTTACATCCAAGAAGAAGTGTCTTATAGACATATTGCAGATGATTAAACAACGTTAAAAATACGTCTTCTAGATGTAAACACATCAAATAGATGTCTGGGTGATGTATGTGTGCTATCAGTGAAGTTTTCAGGAAGTTTTCACATTTTCCACAACCACAATGAAACATTTGGAAAATATTTTAAGAACATTAGCTAGGTAAGATACCTTCATTTGGCCAAATTCTTAGACAGCAAATTCTACCAAAAAGTATTGAGTATTTAAAAAACAGGAATTTCATTAAAATGTACTATTCTCTGCTTAAAAGAAAAGTCCCTTTCAGCTAGAGGTCAACCAATAGTGAATTTTGCCAATACCAATAACTATGTTGGTGATCTTTTCTACTAGCACCGCACCTATTCGAGACAGCAAGGTATCACCTATACGTCACTTACGAGTTAACGCACAACACGACTGTGTTCTTCCACAGGTTTCGGGTGCTGCTGAGCTGCGTTACGCAAAACGTCTTTGGCTTCTGCTGGAGTTCCACCTCAAGCTCTAAAAAAACATTGTTTTTATCATCATCAGAGTCATTATCAAGGTAAATCCCATACAAATCACTAGAAACACATTACTCACCCAAGAGGATGCCACTCGGGTCGGCTGCCATGTCTACACAGTTGCTGTGGGCGATTCGGTACATTTGTTGCTTTGCTCTTTGGTAATGTTGAGTGGCTAACAGCCAGCGAAGAGACTCGGGAAACATCCTGCAGAAAAGAAAGACGAAGTTGGTGTGCATCCTGTAGCCTTATTCCATCTTTCAGAACTTTTGACTCATAAAGTCTGGTTCGTTTCACTATTGCACAAGAAGAGACCGTCTGACCGACATGTACAGTGTCCAACCACTGCTTTGTCTTGTTTTTACATTATTTTCATATGTGTTTTCAGTTTTGTGTGCAGTAATGCATGATACCGGTCTGTAGGTGTGCCGTCTGTGGCTTTAAGCCCAAAGTATACTTTGATTAGACGCGAACGCTAGGCACCTATGTACAGTACGTGTGATGCAAATTTCATCATGCTCGAGCACTAAACGCATGTGAATCGATTTTTCTTAACGTGCATACTCTGAACTCGCATTATGCATATGCGCCTGGAATTATTTGCACTAATTAGTGGGTCCACAAGGTGGCATCACTCACATTTGAGCTGTTGTTGTCAAGTAGAAGCGCTAGAAGAAGATAAAATCACCTCTAAACAACAGGAGACGAAAGGTGGAAACAACAACAGTGGATGTGCACGTCAAGAGTGTGTATGCGAGTTAAAGGGTATATCGGTTTTACCGATTAATCGGTGCCGATAGTTGCTTTTTGGAACTGTCAGTTATCTGCAAAACTATATACCAATAGTTTTTATATTCCTTATTTTTTTATTCCTCATAAGTAAATCTTATCTTGTGAAATTATATACATTAGAGGCCGACCGATAGTGGATTTTGCCGATGCCGATAACTACGGTGGTGGAAAAGGCCGATAATCGATTAATCCGATAGTTTTTATAATAGATTCATAGAATGTTACATTATTTTCTTAGTCTGCACAGACATAGAGGCCAGAGTCCAAAATACAAAAAAATCCAAGCTGTAGCTTATTTTTCAACCAAAATCCCAATAATAATCAGACAAAAAGATTTGGTACATGGGACTTTTAAACTAAACAAGCCTGAAACACACCGGAGAATTTTGAAATTAAGGAGATTTGGCTCTGTCACAATGCTCTATATTTAATATTTACCAAATTAAGCTTTTTATAGCCTATGTTGTTATTATTATTATTTTTCACAATATATGAAGTTGGAGACACTATGTATTTTTCTTTGCATGCCCTCACTTCAATTTAAAAAACTAATTATCAGAGGATTAAAACACAGAAGAAAACATTGGCAACTATCGGCATTGATTTATCAGTAAAACCGATATATCGGTCTACCTCTAATATACATATACACAACATATATACAGGTGCATCTCAATAAATTAGAATGTTGTGGAAAAGTTCATTTATTTCAGTAATTCAACTCAAATTGTGAAACTCGTGTATTAAATAAATTCAATGCACACAGACTGAAGTAGTTTAAGTCTTTGGTTCTTTTAATTGTGATGATTTTGGCTCACATTTAACAAAAACCCACCAATTCACTATCTCAAAAAATTAGAATATGGTGACATGCCAATCAGCTAATCAACTCAAAACACCTGCAAAGGTTTCCTGAGCCTTCAAAATGGTCTCTCAGTTTGGTTCACTAGGCTACACAATCATGGGGAAGACTGCTGATCTGACAGTTGTCCAGAAGACAATCACTGACACCCTTCACAAGGAGGGTAAGCCACAAACATTCATTGCCAAAGAAGCTGGCTGTTCACAGAGTGCTGTATCCAAGCATGTTAACAGAAAGTTGAGTGGAAGGGAAAAGTGTGGAAGAAAAAGATGCACAACCAACCGAGAGAACCGCAGCCTTATGATTGTCCAGCAAAATCGATTCAAGAATTTGGGTGAACTTCACAAGGAATGGACTGAGGCTGGGGTCAAGGCATCAAGAGCCACCACACACAGACATGTCAAGGAATTTGGCTACAGTTGTCGTATTCCTCTTGTTAAGCCACTCCTGAACCACAGACAACGTCAGAGGCGTCTTACCTGGGCTAAGGAGAAGAAGAACTGGACTGTTGCCCAGTGGTCCAAAGTCCTCTTTTCAGATGAGAGCAAGTTTTGTATTTCATTTGGAAACCAAGGTCCTAGAGTCTGGAGGAAGGGTGGAGAAGCTCATAGCCCAAGTTGCTTGAAGTCCAGTGTTAAGTTTCCACAGTCTGTGATGATTTGGGGTGCAATGTCATCTGCTGGTGTTGGTCCATTGTGTTTTTTGAAAACCAAAGTCACTGCACCCGTTTACCAAGAAATTTTGGAGCACTTCATGCTTCCTTCTGCTGACCAGCTTTTTAAAGATGCTGATTTCATTTTCCAGCAGGAATTGGCACCTGCCCACACTGCCAAAAGCACCAAAAGTTGGTTAAATGACCATGGTGTTGGTGTGCTTGACTGGCCAGCAAACTCACCAGACCTGAACCCCATAGAGAATCTATGGGGTATTGTCAAGAGGAAAATGAGAAACAAGAGACCAAAAAATGCAGATGAGCTGAAGGCCACTGTCAAAGAAACCTGGGCTTCCATACCACCTCAGCAGTGCCACAAACTGATCACCTCCATGCCACGCCGAATTGAGGCAGTAATTAAAGCAAAAGGAGCCCCTACCAAGTATTGAGTACATATACAGTAAATGAACATACTTTCCAGAAGGCCAACAATTCACTAGAAATGTTTTTTTTATTGGTCTTATGATGTATTCTAATTTTTTGAGATAGTGAATTGGTGGGTTTTTGTTAAATGTGAGCCAAAATCATCACAATTAAAAGAACCAAAGACTTAAACTACTTCAGTCTGTGTGCATTGAATTTATTTAATACACGAGTTTCACAATTTGAGTTGAATTACTGAAATAAATGAACTTTTCCACAACATTCTAATTTATTGAGATGCACCTGTATATATATACACCGATCAGCCACAATATTAAAACCACCTGCTTAATATTGTGTAGGTCCCCCTCGTTCTGCCAAAACAGCGCCAACCCGCATCTCAAAATAGCATTCAGAGATGAATTCTTCTCACCACAATTGTACAGAGTGGTTATCTGAGTTACCGTAGACTTTGTCAGTTCAAACCAGTCTGGCCATTCTCTGTTGACCTCTCTCATCAACAAGGTGTTTCCATCCACAGAACTGCCGCTCACTGGATGTTTTTTGTTTTTGGCACCATTCTGAGTAAATTCTAGAGATGTGTTGATGTGAACATTAACTGAAGCTCCTGACCCGTATCTGCATGATTTTATGCACTGCACTGCTGCCACACGATTGGCTGATTAGATAATCGCATGGATGATTGTTGGTGCCAGATGGGCTGGTTTGAGTATTTCTGGGATTTTCACACACAACAGTCTCTAGAATTTACTCTGAATGGTGCCAAAAACAAAAAACATCCAGTGAGCGTCAGTTCTGTGGACGGAACACCTTGTTGATGAGAGAGGTCAACAGAGAATGGACTGACCGGTTTGAACTGACAAAGTCTATGGTAACTCAGATAACCGCTCTGTACAATTGTGGTGAGAAGAATATTATGTCTGATTACTATTCTGAGATGCAGGTTGGTGCTGTTTTGGTGGCACAAGGGGGACCTACACAATATTAGGCAGGTTGTTTTAATGTTGTGGCTGATAGGTGTACGTTGTATATATGTATGTATATATGTATATTGGAGGTACACCAATATACTGTATCGGTCTACTGATTTGTGTATATATACTATATATATATAAAAAGCTTAATTTGTTAAATACTTGCATATAGAGCATTGTAACGGAGCCAAGTCTCTGTCATTTTTAAAATAGAAGTTCCCGGTGTATTTCAGGCTTGTTTATAGTTAAAAGCCCCACGTTATGCACCAAATCTTAATTTTCTGTTTTTTATTAGAATTTTGGATGCACAATAAACTGCTTTTGGGATTTTCTTCATTTTTGACTCTTGTAGCCTTAATGTTCGTGCCCGTCATAGTAAGGAAAGACTAAGAACTCTTTGATCATTCTATAAATCATTTAAAAAAACTATCGGCCGATTAATCAGTTATCGGCCTTTTCCACCAACTTTGTTATCAGTATCAGCAAAATCCACTATCAGTCGACCTCTACTGTGAGCAGGTCTGGAGATGCCTAGCCTATGTAGGCTATAACTCGAGTCTGAGAGAGTATAAAGAAATCTTTATTGGTGTAAATCTTGAAGATAAATAGTCCAGTAATCTCATATCAATTGGAGCGCGGATGCGCCAACCGCCAGTGTATGCGCACAGTCAAATGAAGTATACTTTGAGAGGCAAGTGTTCAACTGAACTGAACACTAAAAGCATTAGCGTCAAAAGTGAAGTATACTTTGGCCTTTAGGCTAAATGGTATTGAGGGTGTAGGTCTTACCAGACATACGGCAGCATCAGCACAAATGGGGCGATGATTATAATCTGAAAAATCTGCCAATCACGACACAGCGCTGCCAAACCAGGCATCAGCAGCTGCCCGCCCACGATAATCAGACTGGCGATCATTGTCATGGAGAAACGCCAGTTAGGCAGACACAACTCAATCCCTAAAAGACAGAGACAACAGCAAAATGTAAACACAAAAATTAAGATTTGTGATTCTTGCTGCAACTCCCCAGTTTACATATTTTCTGTACTATATAGTATGCAGGATTAGAGTTAGTGAGTCCATAATCATAGTTCTTTCAAAATAATATGCTCAAGGTGACTGGATGGTGTACTTTAAGTATGTAGATTG
This sequence comes from Myxocyprinus asiaticus, assembly GCF_019703515.2. NCBI lineage: Eukaryota > Metazoa > Chordata > Actinopteri > Cypriniformes > Catostomidae > Myxocyprinus > Myxocyprinus asiaticus. Next base: position 46,235,731 of record NC_059362.1, on the reverse strand, counting down.
TTTTTGGCTAATATTAACCACACTCTCCTGATAAAGTCAACATAAATCCAAATTGACCAACATTTTTTGACCGTGATTCTCTGATTGGTGGATCTCTCTTCAGGATTATGGGTAGTGTAGTTTTTCACCAGAAAATGCGCTATTAAACACGTTGAAATAACATGGACTAATGGCTTCAACAGAAGCATATACTATCGTCTTTTTAAGTTTAAAAGTTATCGTTAAAAATAAATTTGCCTATGGAGAAAATGAATGGGATTTTTACTTCCAGAACCAAACTGTTGCACTGTATTGTAAACAATTAATCAACACGTTACCCTACAGAAAAAAATGCACGTCTTTATAATCTTGCATTTAATATAATAACTTCTGAAACAAATTCCCTTTTCGACTGGCATCACCTAGATAATGTTTACCAATAGCAAAGTATGTACTACTACTATTATAGCATTTTTATGGAGGTTTATTTTGGTCATATTTGAAACTTGACAGCATGTGTCCCCATTCATTTTTATTTTATGGAAAACTGCTGCTTAAATTCTCGTTTTGTGTTCCACAGAAGAAAGAACGTCATACGGATTTGGAACAACATGAAGGTGATAGCTATATTGTGAAAAATATCGTAAATGAGCGCCCCCTAGAGGTAATGGGGTACAAATATATAAAAATAAAAGTCCTTCACATAGCACCTAAATAGACAAGTCATATATCAAATAAAAGCTCTTATTCTCAGGAACATGACTGTATAGTTTATTGTGTTGCACTAATACCACAGTTCAAAAGATTTTCAAAATATTCACATAGTGAAATATGATTTCTGTAAGTCATTAAACACAAACATCTCTTTTATGCTCTGATAACTGCTGTTGTAAGCCCCAAGTAGCCAAAAACTTTATATCAGTTTTTACCTTAGGAAGTTCTCTAAAAAATGAGCCATTTTTACTTGTCTATGAGCTTGCTTGTGTGAATAATCCAATGTTATCTCTTATGCCCAGAACAAAATATGCCTCCCAGAAGGAAAAGCATGCAAATCAAATCATCAGAAAAATATGCTTTCGACTACTGATGATAAAATTATTCATAATATCGTAAAGGGGAGGATCAGCTTTCTAATGACACTTAGATTGAGCTTCTAGTCCACTCAGAGGCCGAGATATTCGATGAAACAACGAGGTTGGTGCTTGAACTGAAAATTAGACTGAATGTCTATGGATGAGCACATCTGTGAGGGCTAAAATGCGTTAGAGTGCCACCTACATTTCAGAGCTGTATATTGTGATGGAATGTGATAGAGAAAAAATTCTTTTTTTCTAGTACTTGCTGCCATCTAGTGGAATAAAATTAGACTTTTCAAAGTGCGGTAGAGTGAACAGAACCAGAATTACATATTTACCAGTTCACTAGAAAATAGTGGACAACAAAAAAAACTTTGTTTATCATAAGATTCTAAACACACAATATTATTTATGAAGTAATTGGAGTCTTTTTTTTAATTTAAGGTGTTCTCTGAAAAATTAGACCAATTTTTTGCAGTTAGTCCACAGTATGTTTAAATGGTGAGCTTTTAAATTTTGGGTGACAGCCCAAAAATGCACCAGTGTTTAAGGGGTTAAATGATACAATTACAATATTTGGGTGAGCTATCCCTTTAACTGGCTACTGTACTATTTTCCTAAATGCGCCTCTCACAATTTCAGCTCATCAGTGTCGAGGGCCCTTTAGGGCTGATTACACGGGCCCTTCTGGCCCCAGAAAGAAATCAATCTACTCCAGAGAGACCTTAAACCAGCCTGATAATCTCTCACAATTACTCGAAGCTAATGCATGTGGACAGGGAGGCAGAGAGAGGAGGTGTGAGACAACCAGCGAGCAAACAGTGTAACATAATATTAAAACTCTATTTGTGTGTTGCTCATTAATTTTCCTGCTCTAGTTGTCCAAATTAACTTCCTGTAGATCACTGTATCATGTCATGAGCAGATATGAAACCAAGAGAAGATACTAGTGTGTTCTGTGAATCTGACACACCACTTCGCTGACCTGACATTAACCTCTGCTGCTGTACACCGATGTTATGTTTGACCAAAATTAGTAACTTAATGTCACACTTCCAGAATGTTTGGTTGTGAGGTGGTAACTAGAATGTTCTGGATGGCTGTTTTCTGCATGTAGGCATTATGACCAAAACTGAACAAGTGCTTTGAAATTTGTTCCATTTTGATCATTTATTTAAACAAATTGCATTGTGCATATTATTGCAATCAGTAAAAATATCAAACTCATCAAACAGCCATGTGTCATATGTTATTGAAAAGCTTTCAAAGAGCAGAATACAACCAGTCTATTCGATTTACTCAGACAAAAATATAGCGAGTAATAGCTAAGTATATGTTTTTGACAATTATGTTGATGTTGCTTATATGCTGCATTTTTGCTTGTAACTTCAGGAAAAGTAAACGGAACATAAAATACCATTACTCAGAAGAGGTGATCATCTTTCAAACAAGCCCACACACAAGATAATCAGATGTATAGATCATTAGATAATCCACACAAAGCACAATGTTCTATATGGCCACCAGGAGATGGTGCCAAATACATGACACAGACTCAATGATGACTCAAATGGCACAGAATGAAACTCATTCTGTGAAATCTCATTACTAAAATCATGTCTGCATGCTATGCAAACCTTTAGTCATTGTTGTGTTTGCATGTGTAATTAGTTCTCATGTACAATTATTATGTTTTATTTGTTTGGAGAGGCTTTTGGACACTTGGAGACATTTTTGGACACTATGATAAATTAGAGCCCAAGCACTAAAAGTGCTGAGGCCCTATTGTTCTTCTAAGGATTATAATTATAATTATTATTATTTTAAGGTGTTCTGTACTTTTTGGGTACTTAACATGCGTGAAACATTTTGCACACACATCAGAGTCGTCGACCATTAGGGCTGGGCAAAGTTGCAAGGGGGTGGCGTGCAGGGGGGGCTCTATAGCGCCCCCTTGAAAATGGGCATTTAAGGGGGACTCTGTGGCACCCCTATTTTCACCTACTGTCACCAAAATTGGTACATATATATAGTTCTCAAAAAGCTGAACAACTTTCATACTCAGCCAATAGCTCCGCCCAACAGAAAGTCAGCCATTAGGGCTGGGCACAGTTGCAAGGGGGGCTCTGTAGTGCCCCCTTTAAAATGGGCATGTAAGACAGCCTCTGCTGCACACCCATTTTCACCTACAGTCACCAAACTTGGTACATATATTGTTCTCACCAAGCCGGACAACTTTCATAATTATAGTCATTCGCGCCGCCCAACAGGAAGTCAGACATTTTAGATTTTCTGAAAATCGCAAGCTCTGAACTTTTATATACTCCTCCTAGGTGATTCATGCGACTGGCGCCAAATTTGTGCAACATCATGCCAAGACATTGCAGATGCTAAATTGTGAACTGATTTTTTATATTTTGAACAGTGTCCCCCTGGCAAAGCAATACATTTATGGCTAAAAATGTGAAACAGGAAGTTCCTTATATCTTCTGTGTGCATTGTGTGAGTTTGATGAAAATTCAGATGTATGTTTGTAATGAAGGCTGATCACATTTATGTGGCTATTATGGGTCATGGTCATAGCGCCACCAACTGGCGGCAGGAATTATGGCACTTTTAACAGACAATGAAATAGCCTTGTGTTTACATGAACTGCTTCAAAATTCTTTAGAATAATGTCAAGACACTGCTGATGTAAATTTGTAAAGGGATATTAAATGCTGTTGCCATGGCAACGCATTAATTGTTATTATTCCTTTCTTTCTATATTTAGGTGTTTTTGAGGCAATGGTTCGCATACCCCCCTGAAACCTGCATATGTGCCCATGGTTGAGAAACCTTAGTGTAGCTAACTACATTTTTAAAAGAGTAGCTTGACGGTAGTTTAACTATGAGTAATTCTGCTCTTAGATATGACCCAAGTCCTTCTTTCAATGTAAGTCTATTTTTTCAGGTGGTAAGGGTTATCTCTTAGTAAAGTAGCATCACACCTCAACAACACAGACCATTCATGTCTGGAGCTCTAATGGTGTTTACGTAGAAAAGTTTCATATTTTAGGCCAAAGAATATACTTTGGTTTTCGGCGTGCCGCTAAATCTCAGACCAGCACATAGAAAAATTAAGTATACCCTTTAGTGTTAGTTTTTTTTTTTTAAATCACTAACCCTATTAACAACAGTATTAGTGATGCTTGAAATAGTAAACACCACCAATAATGAAGGCTACTTTAAGTTAGAAAATGCTGTAAATGTTGTCGCTGTTATTCCCCACTGTAAATAATGTCCATTATAACTCAAAAGCTTTAGAGAAAATTTTGAAATGTCATTTGAGGCTGAGCAAAGCAGAAAGTGACTCCATTAGAGCAAATTAATGAACCTCTGAAAGTGTTCACACGATTAAACACACATAAACAACTCCATCGTCCTCTGAAAAAGCAACTTAATCAGAATCATTTAATGTGTGCTCATCGGAAAACAGCTTTCTAAAGCACATAAAGACTCACAATATATCACACAGGTTAAACGACAGGGAATTTAAAGTCTGCTGCATCTCATGAGAAACAGATGCATATGGTTTCAAACTCAAATCTGACCGTATTTTTAAACATGATCAGTGAGTGTTTTATTTTCAGTCAGATATTTTGTTGAAAAATCAAATGTGACTGCAGCAAAAGACAATTCATAGATAAGTAGCTTTAGATGCATTTAAAGGTATATCTCATCCAAAAATGAAAATCCCTCATGTTATTTAAACCCATATGACTTACTGTCTTCACGAAACACAAAATAAGACATTTTGAAGAATGACCAGGGGCACGCAAGTCCCAAAAATAAAAAAATAAAAAACACCAAAGTATCATAAAGTATTCCTTTTGTCTGATATTGACAGCCTCTTGTCACTGTATGCTTTTATTGTATGGAAAACAGCAGTGTGAACATTCTACTAAACGTCTACTTTTGTGTTCCACAGAAGAAACAAAGTCAAACGGGTTTGGATATGAGACATAAGGGTGATTTTTGGGTGAACTAAACAAGAAAACAGAAGAGGACTCACTCAGGACGTAAAGCGACAGTCTGATCGCTGCCAGACAAAAGCCCTCGAAGAATCGTAGCGTGCTGAACACCGCCATATCCACAGAAAACGCCACGGCTAACCCGAACACCAGCACGGACAACACCGACACCAGCAGCACTGGGATACGACCCAGCCTGAGACACAGAAACACTAGAGTTTAGAAAATGCTGTCAAGTTTCTTGCAGACACAGATAATAGCTGTATCTTACCAGTCCGCCATTGCGCCCATCAGCAGGTAACCAAATATGGATCCGACCAACAGAGAGAACTTTGCGATATGCACCTTCCATTCTCCGTCACACACCAGCGTCCACTTCAGAGGGGCACAGAGCAGAAAACAGAAATATTACATACAATAACATCTATATATCAATGTGATTTATTAGAACTAGTATCAAATGAACTCACTTCTAGAAAAGTACTGTGACTGTGGTAATCATCATTCAATATCACGGCATATAGCGAAGCACCATGGTATTATTGTCTAACTATCATTGTACTATGGTACTGTCACAGCACCTACTTTTATGTAGAAGAATTGGAAAAAAATTATTATTATTGTTATTAAACATGTTTCTATTAATTACATAAAAGGCACAGTAAAAGAAGTGCACTTCCTCTGATCATTTCTGTTGATCTTTTTGAATGTTGTGAATGAAGTGTTTTTGATTTACCAAATCATTAGACTCATTCATTTGGGAACGGCATTAGTTGTGCTGTGTAGTGCTCAGTAGATTAAAAAGAACCAGTTCATTAGAGTCATTCATTCAGGGAATCGGACTACACTGGTCACGTGCAGTGTTTTTCACTGTAGATTCAAAATAACCAGTTCATTAGAGTCATTCGTTCGGGAATTGGACTTCACTGGTCGCGCTGTGTGTTTCACGCTGTAGATTCAAAAGAACTGACTCATAAAGAGTCATTTGTTTCAAGAATCATACTACATTGGTTGCGCTGTGTGTTTCGTGCAGTAGATTCAAAAGAACCGGTTCATTAGAGTCATTCGTTCGGGAATCGGACTACACTGGTTGCGCTGTGTGTTTTACACTAGATTCTAAAGAACCAGTTCATTAGAGTCATTCATTTGGGAATCAGACTTCACTGGTCGTGCTGTGTGTTTAGCACTGTAGATTCAAAAGAACTGACTCATAAAGAGTAATTTGTTTTGTGAATCATACTACATTGGTTGCGCCGTGTGTTTCGTGCAGTAGATTCAAAAGAACCGGTTCATTAGAGTCATTCGTTCGGGAATCGGACTACACTGGTTGCGCTGTGTGTTTTGCACTATATTCAAAAGAACCAGTTCATTTGAGTCATTCATTTGGGAATCGGACTACACTGGTTGTGCTGTGTGTTTAGCACTATATTCAAAAGAACCAGTTCATTTGAGTCATTCGTTCAGGAATCGACTACACCAGTTAGGTTGTATGTTTCACGCTGTAGATTCAAAAGAACCAGTTCATTAGAGTCATTCATTTGGGAATCAGACTACACTGGTTGTGCTGTGTGTTTAGTGCTGTAGATTCAAAAGTACTGACTCATAAAGAGTCATTTGTTTCAATAATCATACTACATTGGTTGCGCTGTGTGTTTCGTGCAGTAGATTCAAAAGAACCGGTTCATTAGAGTCATTCGTTCGGGAATCGGACTACACTGGTCGCGCTGTGTGTTTTGCACTAGATTCAAAAGAACCAGTTCATTAGAGTCATTCATTTGGGAATCAGATTACACTGGTTGTGCTGTGTGTTTAGCACTATATTCAAAAGAACCAGTTCATTTGAGTCATTCGTTCAGGAATCGACTACACCAGTTAAGTTGTATGTTTCACGCTGTAGATTCAAAAGAACCGGTTCATTAGAGTCATTCATTCGGGAATCCGACTACACTGGTCACACTGTGTGTTTTAAGCTGTAGATTCAAAAGAACCGGTTCATTAGAGTCGTTCGTTCAGGAATCTACTACACTGGTCATGCTGTGTATTTTGCACTAGATTCAAAAGAGCCAGTTCATTAGAGTCATTCATTCGGGAATCCGACTACACTGGTCGTGCTGTGTGTTTTGCACTAGATTCAAAAGAGCCAGTTCATTAGAGTCATTAGTTCAGGAATCGAACTACACTGGTCGTGCTGTGTGTTTTGCACTAGATTCAAAAGAATCGTCTCATTAGAGTCATTCATTTGGGAATCAGACTACAGTGGTTGCACTGTGTGTTTAGCGCTGTAGATTCAGTAGCGGTATAGCGCAGCCACTGTCAAGACCTGTTAACTGAACTGAAAGTCGTGAAAATCATACGGTTCCAGTATTTTATTTTTTAATAAATGGAAATTGGTTCTCAATGTCTAACCCTAATAAAACATTTTAGAATATTAAGTTGTGCCAGAATTAAACAGATATTTAACAGATACGCTGATGATGAATCGCTTTTGCTGTATTCCACAGAAGGATAAATACGTCTTCTAAATTGCATCACTCAATCCAAATTTACCTTTGAAGGAAGCCGTGTTTGTGGCATGATAATTATGATGACTATTTGTTTAGAAATTGCACTGCTGAGTTTACAATGACCAATAAAGTTAGAATGAACAAAAACTCTCTCCTGCCGTGTCCTCATCCTCAAACAACAAACGGGCCAGAATGTGTCATTAGCATTTGTTAGCATGCCTGGCTGTATGAATGAGTCTCTTGAACACACTCAGTAAAGACAATCGGCTATCGGTGCGAGAAAGGTCAAACACACACTGCAGGTCATCAGAACATCAGGCGGTCAGTCTGTTCAGCCAATGACATCAAAACAGGAACTCTGTCCTGGAATGCAGCGCACATTTTGGAGGTGCTTCTCTCAGACTGGCAGATAATAAACTAGTGAGTTTGAAGGAAAGCGCTGTTATGGTTTGAATTGAGATTTTCCATGCATATGGAAATGTGCACAAAGCAATAAAGTCTAATGTGTGCAATTACACAGTAATGTGAGAAAAGACACTGTGGGACACTATGGGAGCTCTGTCATGTCTAGATGGTTGCTCTTGTTTTTGTGAACATTTATTTCAGTGGAATTATTCAATTGAATGATTTGACAGAAATAAACGTCACGCAGAGCCTCCCAACACTAACCCTAAACCATAAACTCCAGACTTTAAGAAGGAACATGCTGACATTTTAACTGCTGGGCCTCAAAGTTATCTTTCTGTTTGAGAATTTGACCGGGTTATCTGTGCCAGTCTGCAGTGGGTGTAACACTGAATTATCAGTCTGATATGCATTCTGCAGGTGTACTGATATGCGCATGAACTCTATGCATCATTTTCATGTTAAGTGATCAATGCAACCTTTTAATTTCCTTTTAATTAAAAAGAAAGTCTCACAAATCAAATGCAAACCAGCAATGTGATTTGATAAACGTGCACTTCAAGTTCAAGTTTGTTCATTTACCATTTATCTCATTTAATGACTAAAAATTGGAGACAAATTACAGTCCAATCAGCATACTAAAACATATGGTTAGTGCTTATTTCCTGTTAGATGTTTATGCAAAAAGTGCCAAACATTCTCAGGTTGTTTTTCCTGTGATTTTAGTGCATACTTGATAAGGCCTCACAAATAAAATGCAAATCTGCAATGTGATTTGTTTTTTTTTACTTCTTTTCCCACATGCTTATTTCTTTCCTAAAGAAATGTCAACATTGGTGTTCACAGTTCACCTAAAAATGAAAATTTCAGCATCATTTTCTCACCCTCAAGTCATTCAAACCCTGTATGACTTTCTTTATTTGGAACACAAAAGGAAAAGTTTGCCAGTCAAAGCTAGTCTTTTCCATACAAGGTGACTGATGACTGATGCTGTTGAGCTCCAAAAATGACTAAAAGTCTCCCGAAATTTGGCGCTTTATTCCAAGTCTTCTTAAGCCATATGATAGCTTTGTGTGATGAACAGACCAAGTTTCCAATATTCAAACTGCATTGCATCTTTGTCATTTTTGGAGCTCGACACACTGAAATCCTTAATAAGTTGACTTAACTCAATCGATTGAGTAAACTTGTTCCCTCAATTGAACTGAGAAATAGCGTTTCAAAAATGTAACTATTTAAGTTCAAGGAATATTCCAGGTTCAATACAAGTTAAGCTCAGTCGACAGCATCTGTGGCATAATATTGATGACCACAAAAAACTAATTTCGACTCATCCCTCCTTTTCTTTAAAAAAAAGCACAAATGTGTGTTACAGTGAGACACTTACAATGGAAGTCAATGGGGTCAATTTTTGGAGGGTTTAAAGGCAGGAATGTGAAGCTTATCATTTTATAAAAGCACTTACATTAATTCTTCTGTTAAAACGTGTGTACTATTTGAGCTGTAAAGTTGTTTACATCGCCATTTTTACAGTCATTTTAGGGTTTTGTGTTTGTTGACATTACATCGTCATAGCAACGCTTTACAGCAAAGCTGTAAAATGTCTATAACTTTACACAGATGTGGTTAGTAAGTGATTTTATCACAGTAAAATCATATTTACATGCATATTGTTTATGTCTTGTGTTTATACTTTTGAAACAGTGAGTATTGTAATGTTTACAGATTGACCCCATTGACTTCCATTGTAAGTGTCTCACTGGAACACACATTTGTACTTTTGTAAAGAAAAGGAGGGACGAGTCGAAATACATTTTTGTGGTAATCAACATTATGACACAAACGATGTCCATTGAGCTTAACTTGAATTGAACCTGGAATATTCCTTTAACCCTCCTATTGCGCACAGGTCATTTTTTATATATGAATTTTTAAATACAACATCGTTTTTAGTACGGAAACCAAACTTTGTGACTTTGTCAAGACTATTGAAATACATACAGTTGTGCTCAAAAGTTTGCATACCCTGGCAGAAATTGTGAAATTTTGGCATTGATTTTGAAAATATGACTGATCTTTTATTTAAGGATAGTGATCATATGAAGCCATTTATTATCACATAGTTGTTTGGCTCCTTTTTAAATCATATTAATAAGAGAAATCACCCAAATGACCCTGATCAAAAGTTTACACACCCTTGAATGTTTGGCCTTGTTACAGACACACAAGGTGACACACACAGGTTTAAACGGCAATTAAAGGTTAATTTCCCACACCTGTGGCTTTTAAAATTGCAATTAGTGTCTGTGTATAAATAGTCAATGAGTTTGTTAGCGCTCACGTGGATGCACTGAGCAGGCTAGATACTTTTTTTTTTTTTATTTATTTTTTTTACATATTTTGCATTCACGGGTCAATTTTGACCCGGGCATCAATTGTGGCTTTACTCATATTATGTCGATTTTTTTTTTTTTACATCTATGAATAACAGTTTCTCTTATAAACACTTCACTTACATTTAGCCTCTTTCCCAAACTCTCTCACACACTTTGATGTGTCTCACTGGGACACACACACATACAGTCACACGCATACACACACATACAGTCACACACACACACACATACGATCACACGCATACACACACATACAGTCACACACATACAGTCACACACAGACAAACACATTCCTGTACAAAACAGACATGACAGATGTAACAAACATAACTAATAAACTAAATCAGAGGTACTACTGTCTAAAGGGAGTGTGATGAGGTCAAAAGTTCATGCACACATTAGTGTAAATTGGACTTGAAAGAGGAAATTGTTCATATTTTTACTCTGCAGTTATCTGATGATGAACCAGCTTACATCATACTCACACATCAACATTCAACACTTCACACAATAGATTTATCTTAAAAATAAAGTATTAATGTTGTATACTTGAGTTATACAGTTGTTTTGATGATGATTAGTTGAAAAATAATATGTTGGTTTAATAACTTTTGACCACCAAGTTGTATTGAGCAGTTATGAGTAACAGAAAATTCATTCACATTACTCATAATTCTCACATTAGATGTTAATATAAATTGTATATTATGTTATATTTAGATAAAACTTCACAGAAATGTTGATAAAAAAAGATGTCTTCACGTGTATCACACTGGTTTTCTGTAGTTAATGTATATTTTGAAATGTCTAAGAATTTCTACATTTTATTATTTATAATTGTTATAAAAATTATTTAAAAAGTAATATTAATTAAGAGCTTTTATATTTGTCAGTTAACATGCCAAAAATATCAATCTTTTTACAAGTATGAACAGTTAAGAACCTATTAATGACTTACAATATAGTTTAAGATGAAAAACATCGGGTTATGAATGATTTATAAGCTTGAATTCCACCGGGTCAAAATTGACCCGCAAATGCAAAAGGTGTCTGCAGATTCTGAACGCAATCGGAGGGTTAAAGTAACTAGATGCAAGTAGACTTAACTCAGATTTGCTTTTTATGTATTGTTGTTTCTACTTAGTAATTTTAATTGACTCATTTAGATCATACAATAACACAGCTCAAATACAGAAGATTATAACTCGAATGGTGACATCACAAAACAAATAATAATAAAAGAGCTAAAACCTCTATGAATTCTTAATAATAACTATTTAAATTTCCTTTAACCAAGTAAACATAATTAATTAAAGCTCAAGGGATTAAGGGTTTTCCCCATAGCTGCAATTTTGCACTCAATTGTTACATTTAAAATCTTAAGTCTAAGGATTTTTAAGATAAATTAGTTCAAGGAGCATAGATATTTGCATTACGAGCCCAAAACTTGACATTTTAGTGGATTCTGCCAATACCGATTACTAAGACGGTGGGAAAGGATGACAACCGATTAATCGGATGATAGTTTTTAAAATCGATTTATAGAATGTCAAAAATCTTTCTTTACTATGGCAGGCAAAGACAAAAGTCCAAAATGAATAAAATCCCATATGCAGTTTATTGTTCAACCAAAATCCCAATAATAACATGAAAAACTGACGATTTGGTGCATAACTCAGGACTTTTATTTTGAAATTATGAAAAAAATATCGTCAACTATAAACAGATTTTTGCTGATAACCGATAGTTCCAAAAAGCGACTACTGGTGCCGATTAATCGGTGAAACCGATATATCAGTCTACCTCTAATTAAGACAACTTGATTTTTCCAGTAATGACAACATTAAGGTTTACAGTGGTCTCAGTCACCATTCACTTTCACTCTGCTTAACACCTCTTTTTGTGTTCGGCAGAAGAAAGTAAGTCATGAGGGTTTTAAGCGTCATGAGGGTGAGTAAATGATGACAGAATGTACATTTTTTGGGCGAACTATCCCTTTAAATGGAACATTTTCCATCATCCATAGGACAATCCTTTCCAAGGGCATCCTTGAGAGCATCCTTACCTTGGTGACCACATTCTGCTGCAGTCCCGACTGCAGCTCAAACCTCCACTCGGAGCACATACATGTCGTGCCGTGGCCGTTCTCAGTTTCGGTTCCGTTACCGAGAAAATCCACGAGCAAATCACGATCCGAACCCGTCCCGTTCCCCTGATCCGGATTGACGCACTTCCAATCCGGCTGCCCGAGCAGAAAGTAATCCGAGAACTGGATAAAAGATATGAGAAACGCCGGGATCCACGTCAGAGCCACTAGCCGCCGCTGATACCGGCCGAACCCCCCGAGGAACGGCAGAACCACCGAGTCCACCTGCCAGAGCCGCGTGTTCGGTTCGGGCTGCGACACAGTGCCGTTCTCCGCCGGCGCGTTGAGCGCGTCCAGCCGAACCGCGTCCATAGCGCGTTTGTTTTACCGGTGCGCGTCACATCCACTCGGTGCGCACAGGGTCTTTGTCTCGAAAACACACCCGCACGCACTCTTCTCTAGGGCAAACACGCACGAATAAAACGCTGCAGGCTCGGTCCAGTCCGAACAGAATCCAGTGTGTTTCGATGCTTTAAATCCAAGCTTCGATATCAAAGGTGCGCACTGCATATGCCGATGCCCCATAGGGTCTTTGTTAAATCCAATGGTCACAACGCCATCACTGGGATGTTATGATGCCCAATGCTGCGCATCTGTGCCCGGTGCTCTCCAAGAGGTCCACAGGTAACGCACCTGTCCGACCGAATCTGACGCACAGGTGTGGCCCGTGTATCCATTCCTGTATCCTGCGATATTCACATCACACCACACCCGAGCCTAACGGTCCCGCGACACCCTATAAATAAACCCGAGGTAGCCTATATAGTTTAGGGCGGATCCGTGTATTGCACACCCGACGCAAAGTAATCCCTCTCTCCGTCCGCCCGTATGCACCGGTGATCGATAAACACAAACCGAGCAGGGCACAGCAGAAGAGCACGCTTATGGCATCCAAATGAAAGATCCTCCCTCTGCATACGGACCAAGCGCTTCCATTGGCAGACACACACACGGGCTGATCTGTCCTCCAGTGTGTGTGATTGGACGAACACAACAAAGAGCCTTTGTGTGGCATCTGCCCCCAATGGGTTCAGGGCAAGCACTTCTGTGGGCTTCAGGAGTTGTGTTCAAGTCACATCAAGAGTTGTTTGCCTTATAGTTTATATTTAAATCATAAACAGCTTTGAAACAAACTGGTAATGTAATATGATAATATAATATATATATGTGCATACTCAGATAGTTACTTTTTATAGATTACATGATTACATATTGATTACCTATTAGTCTTGACTTTTTTAAAGAATTGAAGGCATTGGTGTAGAATCGGGGGGTGGTGCGCATCCGTCCTTGTTTATATATATTTTTTATCAATGCTAAAAATTATTTCGTTTGATGTACCATACAATTGTGTGACTGTGATTCTGTCAAAAAAACAACAACAATAAATAAATAAAAAAAACTGAAGTCCCCCATCCATTGTATGAGTTGGTATCACCCAACTAGTGTCAGGCAATCCTCCTCTAGCTTAGACGGCAGTGTCACGTGGTACATGTTACTTTTCTCAGTGTTGGCCAGGATGGGTCAATAAAAGTCATTTATTATTAATGGATGAGGATTTTTAAAATGCTTTTTTATAGATAATGCTGAGGTGGATTTCCATTCACAGGTATGAATCCTTGCAACTATCATTGTTTATTAAAAAAATACTATCCAATGTAAAAATGTCTCCAGTAAGATATAAAACATTCTGATGTATTGATTTTCAGAGCGTCAAGCGCCCCCTGCAGGAATAAAACTTTGTGTCTCACAAGATACAGTCAGTGGCTGACAACATGTGCAATTTCGGTCTGTAGGTCTGTTACCTACATAAAACTTTCATATGAATTTAGAAAACATGAAATAATCACGAGTCATATGTGGAGTCAGTAGAGATGTTAACCCTCCTATTGCGTTTTGGTCATTACATCTGGCCCGGGCATCAGTTGTGGCTTTACACATGATATTATGCAGATACTGCACGCTGAGGACACCTGCTGGTCAAAACAGTGTACATGCAACCAGAACACAGTACAAACATGTTTAATGACACTTTGTAGAAACCAGCTGAAAATGTTTTCATGAAAGTGTAATGTGTTAAATGTAATCTACAAAGCAGTAAATGCCATTAAACCAAGTGTCTATTGTATAATTTGTTTTTTCAGGGCAGTTTCTGACCATTTTGGCGCCCTAGGCGAGATTGTGATTGTCAGGGGGAGTGCGCAGACGCGATGGCGTATTGGCATGGCTACTCCCCCCCCAGTTGGTGGCACCCTAGGCGAGATAGTGATTGTTGGGGGAGTGCGCAGACGCGATGGCGTATTGGCATGGCTACCCCCCCCAGTTGGTGGCACCCTAGGCGAGATTGTGATTGTTGGGGGAGTGCGCAGACGCGATGGCGTATTGGCATGGCTACTCCCCCCAGTTGGTGGCACCCTAGGCGAGATTGTGATTGTTGGGGGAGTGCGCAGACGCGATGGAGTATTGGCATGGCTACCCCCCCCCAGTTGGTGGCACCCTAGGCGAGACTGTGATTGTCAGGGGGAGTGCGCAGACGTGATGGCGTATTGGCATGGCTACCCCCCCAGTTGGTGGCACCCTAGGCGAGATTGTGATTGTTGGGGGAGTGCGCAGACGCGATGGAGTATTGGCATGGCTACCCCCCGCCCAGTTGGTGGCACCCTAGGCGAGACTGTGATTGTTGGGGGAGTGCGCAGACGCGATGGCGTATTGGCATGGCTACCCCCCCCAGTTGGTGGCACCCTAGGCGAGATTGTGATTGTTGGTGGAGTGCGCAGACGCGATGGCGTATTGGCATGGCTACCCCCCCCAGTTGGTGGCACCCTAGGCGAGATTGTGATTGTTGGTGGAGTGCGCAGACGCGATGGAGTATTGGCATGGCTACCCCCCCCAGTTGGTGGCACCCTAGGCGAGACTGTGATTGTTGGGGGAGTGCGCAGACGCGATGGCGTATTGGCATGGCTACCCCCCCCAGTTGGTGGCACCCTAGGTGAGATTGTGATTGTTGGGGGAGTGCGCAGACGCAATGGAGTATTGGCATGGCTACCGCGTCATTTGCCCCCCCCCCCCCCCCCAGTTGGTGGCATCCTAGGCGACCACCTAGTTCACCTATGCCTAAAAACGGCCCTGTGTTCTTTTATTATTTTGTACTTCTTGTTTTGTGTTTTAGGGAGGCCTTGGCCAATCAGACCAGTTAGAGACAATTAACTATCACGCTACCTTTTTCATTCTGAACACATTTGTTTGTCATTGAAAACATCTATAAAAAACTAGCAGTCAAAGTGAAAGGGGCAGTGTTACCAGTGAGGAAAAGAATGTTGGTGTAGTGCCATCATTTTTGTGATAAATGTGTTTATATTTCTTTTTTATTTGAAGTTTTACTTTTACATCCACGTACAATTTATAAGAACTTCACACATTTGTACACATTTTGTTCTAAATTGTATAGGCCTTTGTCTGAAAGGGAGAGTATTTGAAATTATTAGCCTATAGTCGCCTTGTTAGCACACCCACCTCCCATACCGGAGACGCCGGTTCGAGTCCCATATGGAGCGGGTAGAACAAGAGCATCACAATGGTGCCGTGACCCGGATGGGAGTGAGGTTTAGGGGGGTGAGTGTAATGGTGGCCAGCTGATAGATAGCTGTGCAATGTGTATAAACCTCATTCTCCTGACCTCAAGAGGTTCACTAGCGACTGACACTAGAGGCTGTAGCCTTTAGCCTCCTTGTTAGCGCACCCACCTCCCATGCCGGAGACGCCGGTTCGAGTCCCGTATGGAGTGGGTAGAACAGGAGCGTCACACATGCATACAAATAAAACAAAGACAATGCACAGCAATGTACATAATGTAAGAAAAACACAATATGCAATGGATAATTTACAAATAAGGTATAAGTGATCATTCTAAATAATAATAATAATGAAGTCAAAATAGTAGAATAATGCAACATGGTAAGTGATATATTATATAGACAACATGTTAGCAAAATTAAATAATTGGATTTAACATGGTCAGTGTACTAATGCCAAAAGAAATTACTAATATATTATACAGTTGTGCGCAAACGTTTGCATACCCTGGCAGAAATTGTGACATTTTAGCATTGATTTTGAAAATATGACTGATCATGCTAAAAAATAATCTTTTATTTAAGGATAGTGATCATATGAAGCCATTTATTATCACATAGTTGTTTGGCTCCTTTTTAAATCATAATGATAACAGAAATCACCCAAATGGCCCTGATCAAAAGTTTACATACCCTTGAATGTTTGGCCTTGTTACAGACACACAAGGTGACACACACAGGTTTAAATGGCAATTAAAGGTTAATTTCCCACACCTGTGGCTTTTTAAATTGCAATTAGTGTCTGTGTATAAATAGTCAATGAGTTTGTTAGCTCTCACGTGGATGTACTGAGCAGGCTAGATACTGAGCCATGGGGAGCAGAAAAGAACTGTCAAAAGACCTGCGTAACAAGGTAATGGAACTTTATAAAGATGGAACAGGATATAAAAACCCACAGGTAACCTCAGGAGAAATACAGGCTGCTCTGGAAAAAGATGGTGTGGTTGTTTCAAGGAGCACAATACGACAATACTTGAACAAAAATGAGCTGCATGGTCGAGTTGCCAGAAAGAAGCCTTTACTGCGCCAATGCCACAAAAAAGCCTGGTTACAATATGCCCGACAACACCTTGACACGCCTCACAGCTTCTGGCACACTGTAATTTGGGGTGACGAGACCAAAATAGAGCTTTATGATCACAACCATAAGCGCTATGTTTGGAGAGGGGTCAACAAGTATTGTGCTCCTTGAAACAACCACACCGTCTTTTTCCAGAGCAGCCTGTATTTCTCCTGAGGTTACCTGTGGGTTTTTATATCCTGTTCCATCTTTATAAAGTCCCATTACCTTGTTACGCAGGTCTTTTGACAGTTCTTTTCTGCTCCCCATGGTTCAGTATCTAGCCTGCTCAGTACATCCACGTGAGAGCTAACAAACTCATTGACTATTTATACACAGACACTAATTGCAATTTAAAAAGCCACAGGTGTGGGAAATTAACCTTTAATTGCCATTTAAACCTGTGTGTGTCACCTTGTGTGTCTGTAACAAGGCCAAACATTCAAGGGTATGTAAACTTTTGATCAGGGCCATTTGGGTGATTTCTGTTATCATTATGATTTAAAAAGGAGCCAAACATCTATGTGATAATAAATGGCTTCATATGATCACTATCCTTAAATAAAAGATCAGTCATATTTTCAAAATCAATGCCAAAATGTCACAATTTCTGCCAGGGTATGCAAACGTTTGAGCACAACTGTATATGAAATAGCATATAATATCAAAAAATAATCTCATACAATGTTTACAATCTTTTTTCAGTATTAGAGTATTGTGAGATGTATAAACCAAAATAGAAATATTTTCAATGAAATTTAAATGTATTTGTGTAGCTCTTTTCACAGTAAATATCGCACTAAAACAGCTTTCAGAGAATTTGGCCTTCCAACCTCTAGTAAGCTAAAGGTTCTAGAATTATTTTTAGACACAAAAATATCTTTGTTTTTATTCTTATGGTTAAAAAATATGGCCATCAATACAATACAATTATCGTGATTAATCTCATGATTTCCAACCAGTCTTCAGAGAACAGAATAAAACAATGTCTATTTCAATAATGTCAAACTATTTCCAACACTTTTTCCTTGAATGTTTCTGCGGACCCCTGAGCACCCCTTTGTGGCCCCCTGAATATGATATATGTCTCCTTTTCTTCTTAAAGGCATACAAATTATGTTCCTCATTTGCAAAAGTACATTTGTTATATTTAAATGATTATTTTGTGTGTAGTTGATCAGAGTCATGGAGCTTTTCTAAATCAATGCAAAATAAATTCAAACATGATTAAATGGACATAACCTTAGCTTTATGTCAGTGAGATTTTACAAAAGGAGCTAATAATTTTATATATTTTTACAGCCTTGTGAAGCACACGGATATGCCATCCAATGCTGCTGTTATCTTCCCTCTAGAGGCTCATGTTAGTAAGTGCATTTTCCAAATCTGTGTTATAATATTCGCCAGCAAGTGGCATTACATATCAAAAAAGAACAAGATGTATAATAACATTTACATCATGCCTGTGCAGTTTGGTATGGAGCCCTTGAGAGGACAAGGCAGGAATTTTATTTTCTAAAATAGTTTTGAATTCCCTCGCAATAAACTTACCATGGTTTTACTAAAATAACCACATTTTAACCTTGATAATCATTGTGAAACTATAATAAGCTACTAATACAGGAAAGCAACAACTATGGTAATAAAAATCATAATTTTGTGGTTATTTTAATTTACTAAAAATACCATGGTATTATTGTAGTAAAACTAAAGTAGCCACAAGATTAACCATGATTAATCTATAGTAAAAGCATTGTTACTATATGGATACAATATACTGTATTAAAACCATTGTTTTCACCAAAAAGAAACAAACAAACAAACAAAACGGTTAGCCTACAACAATCTTGGTAACTTCATGAGGACAGAATATGTAGGTGTTCTTTGTTTTAACCAATAGCCAGATAGCTATTTAGGTGTCATTTTAGACTACTGTAGCTAATGCAGCCTTTCTAAAATCTTGTCAAGCGTGAACGCAATCATTTAATGTTGGTTACAAGTCCAAAAACATTGTTATCATGGGCCATGCCCATGCCCAAAAAGCTATTTAGACATATTTTCTATTGAATTGTTTCCCCGTTTCATTTATAATTGATGGCCATGAGCTTATAGCTGCCAGATGCCAGTGTGACCAGCAAACCAACAGTGACATCATGCGTTTGGAATGGAAGCATTTATTATGCATTAAATGGGAGTGACAGTGGAAGTGTGATATGGTGGTTCACATTGAGATGTGAGCATGCAGTCAGTTATCTATCTATCTATCTATCTATCTATCTATCTATCTATCTATCTATCTATCATCTTTCCTTCTATCTATCTATCTATCTATCTATCTATCTATCTATCTATCTATCTATCTATCTATCTATCTGTCTGTCTGTCTGTCTGTCTGTCTATCTATCTATCTATCTATCTATCTATCTATCTATCTATCTATCTATCTATCTATCTGTCTGTCTGTCTATCTATCTATCTATCATCTTTCCTTCTATCTATCTATCTATCTATCTATCTATCGTCTTTCCTTCCATCTATCTATCTATCTATCTATCTATCTATCTATCTATCTGTCTTTCCTATCTATCTATCCTATCTATCTATCTATCTATCTATCTATCTATCTATCTATCTATCATCTTTCCTTCTATCTATCTATCTATCTATCTATCTATCTATCTATCTATCTATCTATCTATCTATCATCTTTCCTTCTATCTATCTATCTATCTATCTATCTATCTATCTATCTATCTATCTATCTATCATCTTTCCTTCTATCTATCTATCTATCTATCTATCTATCTATCTATCTATCTATCTATCGTCTTTCCTTCTATCTATCTATCTATCTATCTATCTATCTATCTATCTATCTATCTATCTATCTATCTATCATCTTTCCTTCTATCTATCTATCTATCTATCTATCTATCTATCTATCTATCTATCTATCTATCATCTTTCCTTCTATCTATCTATCTATCTATCTATCATCTTTCCTTCTATCTATCTATCTATCTATCTATCTATCTATCTATCTATCTATCGTCTTTCCTTCTATCTATCTATCTATCTATCTATCTATCTATCTATCTATCTATCATCTTTCCTTCTATCTATCTATCTATCTATCTATCTATCTATCTATCTATCATCTTTCCTTCTATCTATCTATCTATCTATCTATCTATCTATCTATCATCTTTCCTTCTATCTATCTATCTATCTATCTATCTATCTATCTATCTATCTATCTATCGTCTTTCCTTCTATCTATCTATCTATCTATCTATCTATCTATCTATCTATCTATCATCTTTCCTTCTATCTATCTATCTATCTATCTATCTATCTATCTATCTATCTATCAATCATCTTTCCTTCTATCTATCTATCTATCTATCTATCTATCTATCTATCTATCTATCTATCTATCTATCTATCATCTTTCCTTCTATCTATCTATCTATCTATCTATCTATCTATCTATCTATCTATCGTCTTTCCTTCTATCTATCTATCTATCTATCTATCTATCTATCTATCATCTTTCCTTCTATCTATCTATCTATCTATCATCTTTCCTTCTATCTATCTATCTATCTATCTATCATCTTTCCTTCTATCTATCTATCTATCTATCTATCTATCTATCTATCTATCTATCTATCTATCTATCTATCTATCATCTTTCCTTCTATCTATCTATCTATCTATCTATCTATCTATCTATCTATCTATCTATCTATCTATCTATCATCTTTCCTTCTATCTATCTATCTATCTATCTATCTATCTATCTATCTATCTATCTATCTATCATATTTCCTTCTATCTATCTATCTATCTATCTATCTATCTATCTATCTATCTATCATCTTTCCTTCTATCTATCTATCTATCTATCTATCTATCTATCTATCTATCATCTTTCCTTCTATCTATCTATCTATCTATCTATCATCTTTCCTTCTATCTATCTATCTATCTATCTATCTATCTATCTATCTATCTATCTATCTATCATCTTTCCTTCTATCTATCTATCTATCTATCTATCTATCTATCTATCTATCTATCGTCTTTCCTTCTATCTATCTATCTATCTATCTATCTATCTATCTATCTATCTATCTATCTATCATCTTTCCTTCTATCTATCTATCTATCTATCTATCTATCTATCTATCTATCGTCTTTCCTTCTATCTATCTATCTATCTATCTATCTATCTATCTATCATCTTTCCTTCTATCTATCTATCTATCTATCTATCTATCTATCATCTTTCCTTCTATCTATCTATCTATCTATCTATCTATCATCTTTCCTTCTATCTATCTATCTATCTATATATCGTCTTTCCTTCTATCTATCTATCTATCTATCTATCATCTTTCCTTCTATCTATCTATCTATCTATCTATCTATCGTCTTTCCTTCTATCTATCTATCTATCTATCTATCTATCTATCTATCTATCTATCATCTTTCCTTCTATCTATCTATCTATCTATCTATCTATCATCTTTCCTTCTATCTATCTATCTATCTATCTATCTATCTATCTATCATCTTTCCTTCTATCTATCTATCTATCTATATATCGTCTTTCCTTCTATCTATCTATCTATCTATCTATCATCTTTCCTTCTATCTATCTATCTATCTATATATCGTCTTTCCTTCTATCTATCTATCTATCACTCTTTTCTATTCAATTAAATTCAAAATGGCTTTATTGGCATGACTGTGAATAATACAATATTGCCAAAGCAGAGGTTGTATGTAAAAATAAATAAATAAATAAATAAATAAAATAAAGATAAAACATTAATCAATAGTTTAAGGACAGTTAAACATCATAACATATTATAACATTCCTGAATGGTGGAAGATCACAGTGTTGACATAAAACTGAAGATCAATAACACGTCTACATACTGTATACACATAGAGTATATTCACACACATACAAGTACTGAGGGTTACTGTGATGAATCTATCACTCTATCTATAACTCATCTATCTATCTATCTATCTATCTATCTATCTATCTGTCTATCTATCTATCTATCTATCTATCGTCTTTCCTTCAATCTATCTATCGTCTTTCCTTCTATCTATCTATCTATCTATCTATCTATCTATCTATCTATCTATCTATCTATATATCTATCTATCGTCTTTCCTTCAATCTATCTATCGTCTTTCCTTCTATCTATCTACCTATCTATCTATCTATCCGTCATCCAGTTTTGCCTTGCAGCATGGGTGTGTTGACAGAAAGTTTGTTTCATCTCCACCCACTCAAGGTCACCCCTAAACACAGACACACCCATTTCCACTGCCAGCCTCACACACATTCAAACCTGTTCTATGCAACACCTGTGTGTGTGAAAGAGAGAGAGAGAGAGAGAGAGAGAGATCAGGAACGGACATTTTCACTAGTAGGGTACAAGAGGGTAAAAGGCTCCTTTATTTTTATTTTCTCCCAAAACCTCTAAAAAGCAACAAAAACCACCACAGCATTTTCCTAAACACCTATTTGTCACTATTCACTACAAAATAAGAGATCTTTGAGTTCAATGTATAAAGGTTGATTTTGAGGCATTTGATCTAAATTTTTTTGTTTATTTTTAAATGTTGCAAATTATGAAAATTCCTGAAATTTACACATTTATTTTGAGACAAAATACTTATTTATAATTTTTAATTTTGATCAAGATCATTAAAGCAAAAGTTTTTTAATAACTGACAGGATAGTATTTGGGGTAAAAAGCCCCCGTGTTGGAGCTGCTAAAGGCCCCTATAAAATACTTTTTTTTTCTAAAGTGGAGGGAATAGTTTTGTTCTGAAAATAATGTATTTCAAAGTCGGCTCACATTGACTCACAATCACAATGGATATTCATTTGTTTATTGAATACTTGAGATGTTATAAAATGACAAATGTGTTTGAAATTAACAGAAAATGCAGTTACAGATATAAAAATGTACAACTTTTACTAGATGAAATTCCATTTGTAATATCAAGAATAGGTATTGCCGCAAGTAATGGCGTAACTTTTGATATTATATATATATTTTTTTTTAACTTTAAACTGCTATTAACCCAAAAATCCATAGCATAGATAGAATGCATACATAGGCAAAAAATAATGTATTTTTATACTGGATACAATTAGATGTATATTCTTTGTGACACTACTTGTTTTATCAATGAAAACACATTTTAATTCTAATTTAGATTGTGTTTATTAGTTTGCCACGTTTTCACTTCAAGAAAAATAAACGAAACATAAAATATCCCATATCATTACTTTGAGGAGGTGATTATCTTTCAAACGAGTCCACACACAAGATACAGATACAATCAGATATATAGATCATTAGATAATCCACATGAAGCACAATGTTACATATGGCCACCAGGAGATGGCGCCAAATACATGAAACAGACTCAATGATGACTCAAATGACACAGAATGACACTCATTCTGTGAAATCTCATTACTAAAATCATGTCTGCATGCTATGCGAACCTTTAGTCATTGTTGTGTTTGCTTATGTACAGTTATTGTTTTATTTGTTTGGAGAGGCTTTTGGAGACATGGAGATGTTTTTGGACATTATGATAAATTATTTTTGTAATGTTATAACTTTTGATCGCTTTGTCGTATCAACACAAATTTTTTCTCAGATACAGTTGACATGATTGGGAACAAAACAGAAGCAGTTTTTTTGGAGCCACTTTATTTACACCCAGAAATATATAATGTCAAATAAGAAAAATAAGAAAACAAATGTTTGTTTTTTTGGCTCATATTTGGGTAATTTTTTTGTGTGATTTTTCAGTAGTTTCTTAGGCTGAGAGTCTCAGAATATATCATAATCTGTATCATTAAAAAAATTGACAAGTATTCTTTACAATGATACCAAACACTTGACACTCCTTATTTTTTTATTTATTTTGTTGAGTTATAAACCTTTAATTTTGGGAATGCCACTGAAACAGGAAATCTTTAAAAACACCTTCAGAGCTTAAAGGGTTAAACATTGATTGTATTTAATTGCATACATGGATAACATATCTGTTTTGACCTACATATGTAAACAAAGCTGGGGTATCAATATAAACACCATTTTGATATAAAAATAACTTTAACGGACAACGTTTATGTATGAATGCCTTTGGGAATGGCTGCAAATGCTTTTTAACAGGCTAATAAAGCTTCTTGATTGTGAGATAGAGAGAGAGAGAGAGAGAGAGAGAGAGACCTATCAGATGAACTGTACCACGATCAGCTTAGACTTTTTGGAGCAAAACACAAACACACAGTATCTCTCTCTCTCTCTCTCTCTCTCTCTCTCTCTCTCTCTCTCTCTCTCTCATTCTTTCCCAGAATAACAGTGAGGGTCTTTCTTGATTCACTTCCTGCTAAACGTAAAGCACGACTGCATCCTGAGTTTCCTGCACTGAAACAGAACTGACCAAACTTACTTCCAGAGGATATCTGCCCTTTTACACCATACCGTTCATTTATAGAGCTCAACAGTCTGGTCCCGGAAGTAAACATCCCATTCAATTTTAATGTGGTTGCTAGGGTGTTGTTAGGTAGTTTTGGGTGGTTGCACACCCCAAGGTCTCTGTGATATTCTGGTTTGTAGATATGGCTTGAGACCCGTTTCCATTTCACTCATTTGTTTGGTGTGAAGTGTAGTATGGGCATGTGTCTAATTTGCTTATCAAACTAGTCCAATTGGGATCATTTGCATTTTAGATCAACTGCACTGTCCTTGTCTTGGTATACTGTGTCAAGTCAAGTCAAATCAAATCATTTTTGTTTGTATAGTGCCTTTCACAACACACATCGTTTCAAAGCAGCTTTACAGAAAATCATGCATTAACAGAAAATGAAACTGTAAAATCTATAAAGTATTAGAGTCATCATTGAGTAGTTTGATTAAATACGATTTTGAAGTGTGTATAAAAATAAGTAATTAAATAATAATTGTATTTATAACCCCAGTGAGCAAGCCAAAGGTGACTGTGGCAAGGAACACAAAACTCCATAAGATGTTGGTGAATGGAGAAAAATAGCCTTGGGAGAAACCAGAATCACTGTGAGGGCCAGTGAGCTTGGTTGGAGCTGGATCCGGCCGGTTCTGGTGACCTCGGGATAGGAGTCCCGAGGTTGAAACATGGAAACAAATAGAATAATATTAGGTTAGGGAGACTATTCCATAGTTTAGGAGCCAAATAGGAAAAGGATCTCCTCCTTTTGTGGATTTTGATATTCTTGGAACTATTAACAGGCCAGAGTTTTGTGATCATAATGAACGTGATGGAATATAGCATGGTAGAAGGTCACTTAAGTACTGTGGAGCTAGAATATTCAAAGCTTTGTATGTAGTTAACAGAATTTTAAAATAAATATGAAATTTAACAGGTAGCCAATGTAACGATGATAAAATGGGGCTAATATGATCATATTTCTTGGTTCTAGTCAGCACACTAGGCAGATGCATTTTGAACCAATTGAAGTTTATTTATTAAACTTGCTGAACAGAATGCTGTCCTACAAACATTGGAAATTTGATTTTCAAATGACATATTGATATCAAATATAACACCTAAGTTCTTCGCTGTTGAAGATGACATAATAGTACATCCATCAAGAGTCAAATTATATTTTAGCTGCTTATTTTTAGAGGCTTTTGGTCCAATAATTAGTACCTCAGTTTTTTTGGAAATAAGTAGAAGGAAATTTCTGGCCATCCAATCTTTTATTTCATTAATTGACTCTGCTAATTAGGAGAATTGTGAAATGTCGTCGGGTTTCGAAGAAATATAAAGTTGGTATCGTCTGCATAACAGTGGGAACTTATTCCATGATTCCTGATTATATCTCCCTGTGGAAGCATGTATAAGGAGAAAAGCAGAGGCCCTAAAACTGATCCCTGTGGCGCTCCATACTTAACTTTTGTTTGATTTGACAATTCCTTATTTACACAGACAAAGTGGTAGCGGTCTGCTAAATAGGACCTAAACCCACAAAAATAACATAACTCTCCAGCCTATTCAAGAGAATATCATGATCTATCGTGTCGAAGGTAGCACTAAGATCTAAAAGCACTAGAAGAGAAATGGACCCCCGATCAGATGATAAGAGCAAGTCATTTGTAACTCTGATAAGTGCAGTCTCTGTACTGTAATGGGGCCTAAATCCTGACTGAAATTGTTCATATATTCTATTTCTCTATAGAAATGAACATAATTGGGAGGCCACAACCTTTTCTAGTATTTTCGACATAAACGGGAGATTATATAATTAGCCAATTCTCTAGGATCAATCTGTGGCTACTTAATAAGTGGTTTGATAACTGCCATTTTAAAGTTTCTTGGGACATGTCCTAAGGATAGTGAGGAGTTAATAATATTAAGAAGAGGTTCTGAGATTACAGGGAATACCTCTTTTAACAGCTTAGTTGGTATTGAATCTAACATACATGTTGTTGCTTTTGATGTTTCAATAAGTTTTGTTAGCTCTTCATGACATATGACTGTGAAGGATTGAAGTTGCACGTGAGGAAAATTATAAGACACTGTTTTCTGAGGTGCTGTGACAGATGATTGCATAATTCCAATTTTATTTCTGATTATTTCAATTTTATCAGTAAAGAAATTCATGAAGTCATTACTATTGTGCTGCGACAGAATATCTGATTCAGTTGAGGATTTAGCCACAGTACTGAATAAACACCTAGGATTGTTGTGGTTATTTTCTATGGGTTTGCTAAAATATGCTGACCTGGCAGCTTTTAGTGCCTGTCGTTAGCTACAGACACTATCCTTCCATGCACTGGGAAATACCTCTAATTTTGTATTCTTCCACTTGCGCTCCATTTTACGAGCTGTGTACCATGGTGCGGGGCTATTTTATTTTTATTTCCTTTAATCTAAGGGGGGCGACACTATCAAGAGTGCTAGAGATGACTGTATTTATATTTTATATTATTTCATCAAGTTCTTCTAGACTTTGGGGCTTACTGAGTGTATGAGATAGATCTGGAAGATTATTAGTGAAGCTATCTTTAGTGGTCGAAAGAATTGTTCTACCTGAATGATAGCGTGGTGTAGATTGAGTAACATTAGCTGATCGCAGCATACAAGAGACGAGGTAATGATCTGAGATGTCATAGCAATGAGTTGGTCCTGTCACTCCAAGCGAGTTGAGAATATCGATAAATGCCAATCGCAATATGTCATTTTCATTATCTATGTGAATGTTTAAGTCACCAGCAATTAAATCTCTATCTACAGTAACTACTAGATCTGATAGAAAATTTGCTAATTCACCAAGGAAATCAGAATAAGGCCCGGGTGATCTATATACTGTAGCAAGGGCAAAAGATGACAGAGATTTCTTATTTGCATCTGACAGTGCTACATTAAACATTATTAGTTCAAAAGACTTAAACTTGTATCCTGTCCTCTGAGTAACACCAAAAATGTCACTGTAAATTGTAGCAACACCTCCTCTTCGACCCTTCAGACGAGGCTTATGTTTATAACAATAACCTGGGGGAGCAGATTCATTTAAACTAATATATTCATCCGGTTTAAGCCAGGTTTCAGTCAAACAGAGTGCATCTAAACTATGATCTGTAATAACTTCATTTACAATTAGTGCTTTGGTTGAAAGAGATCTAATGTTTTGTAGCCCTATCTTTATATGATGTTTATTTTCAATTTTTTTGATTTTTTTCAAAAAGATATCAAATTTTTTCTAAATGATTTAGTGAGAATTTTGTGTTTGGTAGTTTGGGGAACAGACACAGTCTCTATATGATATCTAGGTGATACAGTCTCTAAATGTTGTAGTTTATGTGACCTGTGTGACACCTCAATGCAGCTAGCAGATGTTCGGATTACCCATTTTGTCTGCTTCCTGACCTGGGCCCCAGTTAGTCAAATACTATCACTATTAAGACTATGAGCCAAATTACTAGAGAGGAGAGCGGCACCTTCCCTGGAGGGATGGAGTCCATCTCTCTTTAGCAGGTCAGGTCAACCCCAAAAACTCTTCCAACTGTCTATAAATCCTATGCTATTCTCCAGACACCACTCAGACATCCAGCCGTTCAGTGACACTAATCTACTATAAACCTCGTCAGGGGGCCAGAGCATATTACAGTGTCTGACATCGTTTTTGCAAGTTCAAACACCTCTTTAAAATTATCTCTAGTGATTTCTGACTGGCGAGGCCAGACATCATTAGTGCCGACATGAATAACGATTTTAGAAAATCTACATTTAGCATTATCCAGCACTTGTACATTTTATCTGATGTCAGATGCTCTGGCACCTGAAATGCATTTAACGATGGTGGTAGGAGTCTCTATTTCCACGTTCCTTACAATAGAATCACCAGTGACCAAGGCTTTTTCAACATGATTCTCAGTGGGTGCATCACTGAGTGGGGAGAATCGATTGGAAACCCTAACAGGAACGGGAGAGAGGTGTCGCTTTGCTGAGCGAGTATGCCGCCGAGACGTCACCCAAACGCCCTGCTGTGGGGGCTCTACACAGAACCAAAGTGTGTGTGTGTTGCTCGCTGGACTGTCCGCATCCGAAACAGTATCTACCGGCTTCTCTTTCTCACTGACGTCCACTAGCATTCGGATGCGTGTCTCTAACTCATTAATCTTCTCCATCAGCCTGACTAATTCCTTACATTTATCACATATGAATCCCTCATGGCTGACAGAAGAAGTTATAGTAAACATGTGACATGTAATGCCGGAAGCAATAATATGAGCGGATGCCATGACTTACCGCAATTGTTTGTTGTTGTTGGTTGTTCCTGAGTGTCGAGGGTTTGAGATCGATGTGAATCCCTCACACAATTGTTATTGCTATGGTTGTCCTTGATAAGCGGTGCTTTGAGATCGATGCAATAATCAGTGTAACACAGAGGGTGCATGCTGTAAAATGCACGCAGTTTAATCGCAATAAAAATAGAAAGCGGATTCACATGTTAAAATGCACGCAGAAAACAGATAGATAAGCGATGTTAAAAAAGCTAGCAAAACAATGTTTATACATCAAGAATACACATTTAACTAAGAGAAACATAGGAAGACCTCCATGCAAGCACTTGGTTTACATGTATTGCATTCAGTTTGTACTCATATTTTAGTGCATTGTGACACATTAGAACAAAACCAAATATAAACCGTTGAATGGATGCAATATCTAGTGTTGTTTTCAGATGCATTATCTCTGCTCTAAGTGGGTTTATAGATCTCGTGAGGTTGTATTGGTCTAGAAATCTCCTTCAAATCCATTCAAATTGTGTCTTGAGTCATTGTAATCCTTTTATTATTCGGATTACTCTACACAAAAGGAAGGGATTTGTAA